>NC_057804.1:54345885-54645885 GCF_018294505.1 Triticum aestivum
CTGACGGATCTGGCGGGCGGCGGCGGCTGGCTAGGGTTAGGGTTTGCGGGTGGGCCAGGGCGGCGGGTTGGGCTGGCGGCGGGGCGATCTGGCGGGCTGGGGCGGGGTCCCGGCGCTATTTATATAGCGCCCCCGAGCGGAGTCCCGCTCGGGTACGGCCCGGAGTCGGTGCGCGTTTTTTTAAACATTATGCTCGGTAGAAAAATAAAAAGAAATACTAAACAGACTCCAAAAATCCCGAAATAAATTTTCCTCGGCTTCTAAAATCAAGCCGGACTAGATGAACATTTATTTGGGGCCTAAATGCAATTTTGAATACGCGCATTTTTTCCTATATTCAAATAAAAGGCGAAAAACTCCAAAATAAATCTTATTTGATTTTTTTATTAAATCTTCATTATTTCTTTATTTTGGTAAAGTCATTTTATTCCCTCTCTGAATCTTTGGTAGTAGAAATAATTGAAGATAAAATAAATAAAATCAATGATACTATTTTCAAAATTTGAGAAAAACTCAAATAAGAAAATAACGAAATCCCCAACTCTCTCCGAGGGTCATTGAGTTGCATAGAATTTCTAGGATCGAGCCAAAGATGCAACAAAATATGATATGCAATGATGATCTATGTATAACATTCCAAATTGAAAATTTGGGATGTTACAAGGAGATCTTCTGCCAGTCGGGTGGCAAGTATCTTGTCAAAAATCTTCACTGCTCCATGGTTTAGGCTGTCTGGCCTGTAATCCTTGATGTCCACCGCTCCCACATTCTTCGGTAATGGAGAAACCATAGCTTTGTTGATTGCCTGCATACCTCTCATGTTGCCAGCATGGAATTCTTCTAGTGCTCTCATGAAATCCTCCTTGATGATCCTCCAACAAGTTGCATAGAACCGTCCTGTGAACCCAGCTGGCCCTGGTGCCTTGTCCAAGGGCATTGCTTTGATGACCTTCTCAACCTCCTGCGCATAGAAAGGCGTATCCAGATGCGCCAAGTCTCTTAACGGCAGCCCGAGCACATCCAAGTTGATAGTGCTGCTCCTTTCCGCGGCTGATCCCAGTAGTTTCCTATAGTATGCATCCACTACAGCCGCAATGTTGTCCTGCCCTGTGTATACTTGCCCATCCGAGGTAAGGGACAAGATCAGATTTTTCCTCTTCCTATGCCTGGCATGCCGTTGGAAAAAAAGCAGTGTTGGCCTCCCCCTCCTTAAGTTGCAGTATTTTGGATCTTTGACGGGCAATCGATCGCTACAGCGAGCAAAGTCCCAACAATTTTCTCTTAAGGATCTCGCGTAGCTCAAATTCTGCGTCCGAGAAGGCTCTTGAGTCCATTGCCGTATCGAGTTGGGCGATCACTTCCAGTGTAATTGCGATTTGGAGCTATATGTTTCCAATCCACCTGTCGCTCCATCGATGCAAGGCCTTGGCAGTGGCCCGCAGTTTTTTGTCCAACACCACTTAGGCATTTCCCTCTGCGACGACCGAGCTCCAAGCCACCTCTACTATCTCAAAGAAACCATCTGCCTTAGGCCAGAACTGCTCAAAACAGAATCATCTCCCATACATGAAATCCGCCTTGAGATCCAGGAGTCGCCGGGTGTAATGATCCGAAATTGCCGATCCCAACGCTGTGAGCAGGGCCGCCGGGTGTAAGTCATCCCAACAATTAGTTGTGAAGGTGTGGTCAATTTTCTCCAAAGTTGGCCTTCTTCTTTCATTAGACCAGGTGTAGCTGCGCCCCATTTAGATACATCTCCATGAGTTCAAGCATGTTCATTTTCCCCCAGAATTTAGCCAGCATGTGCATGTGCATGTGAGTTGACAAGCAGGTTGAAATCGCCCACAATGATCCATGGTCCAGCATGTAGGTCGCGGATGTCAACCAGTTCGTGCATGAACTCAGCCTTTTCCACATCCGATTGAGGGCCATACACACCCGTGATCCACCAAGGGCTCCCATTCAACTAGGAGACAAGAGCTGATACCGTGTTGGTGGTGTAGTGCGGGTTTGAGAGCTTGACAACCGTATCGTCCCATGCGATCAGGATTCCTCCACGAGTCCACGAAGCTGGCAGGTAAAAGAAATTCTCAAATTTATTCCCGAGGCAGTGCCTTACAATGTCTAGCGTCATCACCTCAATTTTTGTCTCCTGGAAGCATGCAAAGGCTGGGTCAGCCGCCGCAACCACCTGGTAAGTCGTACTCCGCCTCACAGGCGAGTTGAGGCCGCGCACATTCCACACTAGTAGCTTGTATGGTTGCATATCCATGTCACATTCCTACCTCCGCATGCTCCATCTCCTACTACCGGGCTTCCCCGTCCATCGCCTCATCTTGCAGAGGGGCGATCGACGCCTCCCAACCGAACATGGCTAGGATAGCAGCCACATGTCCACCCATGAGTGGTTTAGAGAACACGTTCATGTATGCTTGCAGCGCATCGTCCGTTATCACTTGTACCTCATTCGCCAAGCAGAGTTTGCGAATGAGGATCTGCTGCTACTTGGACCCCACCGAACGACGGCCCAGCGCCTTGGCAAGCCACACACTGCATCACGAGCAGGAGACATGCGGACGTTTCTGCCTTGGCCTTCTCACAGACGCGGGTGGCACCCGGTCTCTAGGCCTAGCGAGGATTGGGTCCAAAGTTTTTTGCACCTGAGCACATCTGTTCTACCTGCCGACACGCATCCATGGCTGCAGGCCGGGGTGTAGGCGTGCTTGTAGTCTCATCGTATTGCTCACACAGCTGACCAACCTCCTCTGAATGGTTCGATAAACTAACCCGAACGTGGTCTCGTCTGCTCTGCATGGCTGGCCATGCACAACTTATTGCATGTCGCCACGCGCCCCACTAGTATCTTCCACCGAGAGCACCGAATCAGGATCTCCTCGGGATCCTTCCGTACTAGTATTTAAATCCTCCAATGTGAGCAACTGCCTGGGCATGCGAGTGGGGTCCTTCTCTAGGTTAGGCAGCAGCAGATCCTAGGAACCAATGGAAATACTGCGGTCATCCGCCACATGCAAGTTGTTGCGACCACTCCCAGTGCGCGAAAGCGGGCCACCAATCTCTGCCAAAGCGGTCGACGTCCTGGGAGTCCTGTCGTTGGGATGATTCACCGAGGCAGGGGACATGTCAGGTGACGTATCGGTCGAATCCGGTTGGTGGGAGAGGCTTCTAGACCCACAAGATGACACATGGGTCCCCATCTTGGCCTGTCCTTCGATAGCACTCCACAGCGTGCCAAACACCTCGCTGGGGCCACCCCTTTCCACGTGTCCACCCACCATACAGCCTCCCATGCTTTCAGCCTGGAGGGAGCAACCCTCCCCTGACCGATCTACCAACATTTTTGACCTGTTGGGGCCCGCTTCCTGGGACGGGGTGCATGCCTCCAGAGAGTGCTGACTAAGGATGGCAATGGGTAGGGTATGGGGCGGGTAGAGCAATACCATACCCATACCCATGTCGTCAATGGGTACACAATTCTACCCATACCCGTACCATGGGTATGAAACTTTACCCGTACCCATACCCGATGGGTATCCATACCCATTGGGTACCCAAAGGGTAGATCAAACAGTACACAAGTTATTTGTAATTTTACATTCATATAGCACATTTGACAAAAAAACATTGGTCTCAACTCAATAACAAATAGATGAGTACATGTCAATTATCTCAATTCAACTTAACAATGGGTGACAACTTTAACATAGGTTCATAGGCCCACGACACAACTTTAACATAGGTACATTTGTGAATCACGGGTAAGGTCCATATGTCAATATAAACGGGTAGGATATGGGTATATCCATGGGTAAAAGGCTATACTCTTGCCCATGACTTAATGGGTAGGGTATGGGTACTACCCATGGGTATAAAATTGTGCCCATACCCTGCCAATGCGGGTACGGTATCCGCGGGTACCCGTACCCATGGGTAAAATTGCCATGCTTAGCGCTGACGCAGCGGTGGTCCACCGCCAGCCGCCGGCGTGCCCTGCCCGTGCTGCCTCGTCGACGCCGTCGACACTGTTGACTCCTGCACCGAGCCCGCCTGGCCACCTGAGGGGGGTGGGGGTGGGGGCGGAGCAGCGCACGCCCGGCCTTTGCTAGGACGCGGGCCACCCCCACCACCACAGCCATCTGCATCCTCATCAGAGTCCGGCGGTGGCGGTGACGACCGGGGAGGGGGGAGGGGAAGGGGCCTAATCCCCATGAAGGCCGGGATGGCCGGGCCTCCCTGATGATCTCCACCGGGTACTACAGGGCGTCAATCCTAGCAGCCCGGCCAGGCGCCTGCCGCCGACGCGGCTCTTCCACCACTAGGATGCGTTGAGGAGGAATCCGGTTAGGATCATCTATCTACAGCCAGACCCTGAAGCAGGACATGTCGCTCCGTCGGGCCGTGCAATCCGGGACATTGACAACCAGCTGGATGCCCTGCAAGAACTCCTACGCTGCCCGCCAGGACCAAGCATTCGCCGGAATTCCAACCAGTGCGAGATGCACCAGATACGACATGGCAATGCCAGCCGCCTGGGACTGGCGGAGCCATGGCGTGAGCCTGAGCGGGATCTCCCCAGCCATGGCCAGACCTCGATCCACCATACGGTCCCTGAGCTCCACAGTCCTACAGAGGACCAAGAAATCCTCCAGGAAGAATGCGCGGATGGACATATCCATCGGACCAAAGCCAAAATCCACATGAAGCGCCGCAGCAGCATCAACAGATCGAGACTTGGGCGCAGGCCGACGGAGATGACAGCCGCATGCAACATCTCAGCCTCCATGGCGCAGATGTCCTCGCCCGCCTCCAAGAAACAACAGTCCACCGGCTCGTCCTGCCTTGGCGGCGTCTCCACCACGCCCCGAACGAAGCGGAGAACTGCGGCCCCGCCACGCTGTCCATGCTTCCCACTGATCCAGCCCAAACCACGACCGACCATGCCAAGTCAAGGTCCGCTGCGACATCTGGAGGAAGGCCTGGCGGCAGTGGCGGTAGAGCGGGCGAAGGAGCCAACCGGACAACGCTTGGCGGCGGCGGACCTGGAGGGGGCGGCGGTAGGGGTGCCGAGGGCAAAGCCTCCGTGAGTAGACGGAGGGGAGGGTGGGCTGAGCCGGCAGAGAGTCGGAGGGGATCCGCGGACGGGTGCAGCCACGCGACATGTTGTTGCGGCCGCCGCACTGGACGCACTTCGTCGGGTTGGTGCAGTGGCGAGAGATGTGCCCATCATCCTTGCCATAGTTGTAGCAGCAGCCATGGAGCAATGCTGGAATGGCAGAGCGCGGAGGGCGGGAGGAGAGCAAGCCCAACAGCCTGGGGCGGGGGCCTGGAGACCGGCGCTCCTTCCGACCCCGGACCTGCTACAATGGGGGCTCCTTCGAGACCTGCCCATGGAGTGCAAGCCACGCCGATGGCACACCAACGAGAGAGCGCAGCCGGAGAGGAGGGTTCGCCAGATGTGGAGGGGGGAGGCGAGTGATATCTACTACACAACCTTCTTCTTGTAGACGTTGTTGGGCCTCCAAGTGCAAAGGTTTGTAGGACAGTAGCAAATTTTCCTCAAGTGGATGACCTAAGGTTTATCAATCTGTGGGAGGCGTAGGATGATGCTGGTCTCTCTCAAACTACCCTACAACCAAATAACAAAGAGTCTCTTGTGTCCCCAACACACCCAATACAATGGTAAATTGTATAGGTGCACTAGTTCGGCAAAGAGATGGTGATACAAGTGCAATATGGATGGTAGGTATAGGTTTTTATAATCTGAAAATATAAAAACAGCAAGGTAGCAAGTAACAAAAGTGAGCGAAAATGGTATTGCAATGCTTCGAAACAAGGCCTAGGGTTCATACTTTCACTAGTGCAAGTACTCTCAACAATGATAACATAATTGGATCATATAACTATCCCTCAACATGCAACAAAGAGTCACTCCAAAGTCACTAATAGCGGAGAACAAACAAAGAGATTATTGTAGGGTAGGAAACCACCTCAAAGTTATTCTTTCCGATCAATCAATTGGGCTATTCCTATAAGTGTCACAAACATGCCTAGAGTTCGTAGTAAAATAACACCTTAAGACACAAATAAACCAAAACCTTAATGTCACCTAGATACTCCAATGTTACCACAAGTATCCGCGGATATGATTATACGATATGCATCACACAATCTCTAATTCATCTATTCAACCAACACAAAGAACTTCAAAGAGTGCCCCAAAGTTTCTACCGGAGAGTCAAGACGAAAACGTGTGCAAACCCCATGATTAGATTCCCAAGGTCACGGAACCCGCAAGTTGATCACAAAAACATACATCAAGTGAATCAATAGAATACCCCATTGTCACCACGGGTATCCGACGCAAGACATACATCAAGTGTTCTCAAATCCTTAAATACTCAATCCGATAAGATAACTTCAAAGGGAAAACTCAATCCATTACAAGAAGGTAGAGGGGGAGAAACATCATAAGATCCAACTATAGTAGCAAAGCTCGCGGTACATCAAGATCGTGCCATATCAAGAACAAGAGAGAGAGAGAGAGAGAGATCAAACACATAGTTACTGGTACATACCCTCAGCCCCAAGGGTGAACTACTCCCTCCTCGTCATGGAGAGTGCCCGGATGATGAAGATGGCCACCGGTGATTGATCCCCCCTCCGGGAGGGTGCCGGAACAGGGTCCCGATTGGTTTTTGGTGGCTACAAAGGCTTCCGCAGGCGGAACTCCTGATCTAGTTTATGAGAGGTTGGCGTCGAGAACAAGTCATGTGTCACCACAGGGAGTCCACGAGGCAAGGGGCGCGCCCTAGGGGCGGCGTGCCCTCCACCCTCGTGGGGCCCACAGAACTCCCCTTCGGTAACTCTTTGTTCCAGTATTTTTTATATTTTCCAGAAAAAATCTCCGTTGATTTTCAGTGCATTCCGAGAACTTTTATTTCTACACAAAAATAACACCACGGTAGTTCTGCTAAAAGCAGCGTCAGTCCGGGTTAGTTCTAATCAAACCATACCAAAATCATGTAAAAAATTATAAACATGGCATGAATACATAAAAAATTATAGATACGTTGGAGACGTATCAGCATCCCCAAGCTTAATTCCTGCTCGTCCTCGAGTAGGTAAATGAAAGAAAAACAGAATTTTTGATATGGAATGCTACCTAACATATTTATCAATGTAATCTTCTCTATTATGGTAAGAATATTCAGATCCATAAGATTCAAAACAAAAGTTTAATATTGACATGAAAACAACAATACTTCAAGCATACTAACAAAGCAATCATGTCTTCTCAAAATAACACGGCCAAAAAAGCTATCCCTACAAAATCATATAGTCTGGCTATGCTCTATCTTCATCACACCGAATATTTAAATCATGCACAACCCCAGTGACAAGCCAAGCAATTGTTTCATACTTTTGATGTTCTCAAACTTTTTCAATCTTCACGCAATACATGAGCGTGAGCAATGGATATAACACTACAGGTGGAATAGAATGGTGGTTGTCGAGAAGACAAAAGGAGAAGATAGTCTCACATCAACTAGGCATATCAACGGGCTATGGAGATGCCCATCAATAGATATCAATGTGAGTGAGTAGGGATTGACATGCAACGATGCACTAGAGCTATAAGTGTATGAAAACTCAAAAATAAAATAAGTGGGTGTGCATCCAACTCTCTTGCTCACGAAGACCTAAGGCTACTTGAGGAAGCCCATCATTGGAATATACAAGCCAAGTTCTATAATGAAAAATTCCCACTAGTATATGAAAGTGACAACATAGGAGACTCTCTATCATGAAGATCATGGTGCTACTTTGAAGCACAAGTGTGGTAAAGAATAGTAGCATTGCCCCTCTATTTTTCTCTCAATTTTTTGTTTTTTTGTTTTTTGGGCCTTCCTTTTTTTGGCGTCTTTTTTTTTCATCTGGAGTCTCATCCCAACTTGTGGGGGAATCATAGTCTCCATCATCCTTTCCTCACATGGTACAATGCTCTAATACTGAAGATCATCACACTTTTATTTACTTACAACTCAAGAATTACGACTCAATACTTAGAACAAAATATGACTATATGTGAATGCCTCCGGCGGTGTACCGAGATGTGCAATGACTCAAGAGTGACATGTATGAAAGAATTATGAAAGGTGGCTTTGCCCCAAAGACGATGTCAACTACATGATCATGCAAAGCAATATGACAATGATGAAGCGTGTCATAATAACAGAACGGTGGAAAGTTGCATGGCAATATCTCTTGGAATGGCTATGGAAATGCCATAATAGGTAGGTATGGCGGCTGTTTTGAGGAAGGTTATGGTGGGTGTATGGTACCGGCGAAAATTGCGCGGCACAAGAGAGGCTAGCAATGGTGGAAGGGTGAGAGTGCATATAATCCATGGAATCAACATTAGTCATAAAGAACTCACATACTTATTGCAAAATCTATTAGTTATCGAAATGAAGTACTACACACATGCTCCTAGGGGGATAGATTGGTAGGAAAAACCATCGCTCATCCCCGACCGCCACTCATAAGGAAGACAATCAATAAATAAATCATGCTCCGACTTCATCACATAACGGTTCACCATACGTGCATGCTACGAGAATCACAAACTTCAACACAAGTATTTCTACAATCCACAATTACTCACTAGAATGACTCTAATATTACCATCCTCATATCTCAAAACAATCATAAGGAATCAAACTTCTCATAGTATTCAATGCACTTTATATGAAAGTTTTTATTATATCCCTCTTGGATGTCCATCATATTAGGACTAAATTCATAACCAAAGCAAATTACCATGATTTTTGAGAATCTCAAAATAATATAAGTGAAGCATGAGAGTTCATCAATTTCTTCAAAATAAAACCACCATCATGCTCTAAAAATATATAAGTGAAGCACTAGAGCAAATGACAAACTACTCCGAAAGATATAAGTGAAGATCAATGAGTAGTAGAATAATTGTGCAACTATGTGAAGACTCACTAACATTTAAGAATTTCATATGTTGGTATTTTATTCAAACATCAAGAAAAACCTAATAAAATAAAATGACGCTCCAAGCCAAACACATACCATGTGGTGAATAATAATATAGCTCCAAGTAAAGTTACCGATGAACGAAGACGAAAGAGGGGATGCCATCCGGGGCATTCCCAAGCTTAGGCTCTTGGTTGTCCTTGAATATTACCTTGGAGTGCCTTGGGCATACCCAATCTTAGGCTCTTGCCACTCCTTATTCCATAGTCCATTGAAACTTCACCCAAAACATGAAAACTTCACAACACAAAACTCAACAGAAAACTCGTAAGCTCCGTTAGTATAAGAAAATAAATCACCACTTTTGGTACTGTTGTGAACTCATTATTTATTTATATTGGTGTAATATCTACAGTATTCCAACTTCTCCATGGTTCATACCCTCCGATACTACTCATAAATTCATCAAAATAAGCAAACAACACATAGAAAACAGAATCTGTCAACAACAGAACAGTCTGTAGTAACCTGTAACTATCGAATTCTTCTGTAACTCCAAAAATACAGACAAATTAGAAAGTCATAATAAATTTGTGTACCAATCCAGGGCAAAAAGAATGAGATCAAAAGCACGTTTTTGTGAATTTTCAAAACTACTTTACTAAGCGCAGAAGCTTCTGATTTTCAGCAGGATCAACAAAACGATCACCGTAAGCTATCCCAAAGGTCTTACTTGGCACTTTATTGAGGGAAAAGCTATAAAACATGATTACTACAGTGGCTTAATCATGTGGACACACAAAAACAGTAGGGGTAAATATTGGGTTGTCTCCCAACAAGCGCTTTTCTTTAATGCCATTTTAGCTAGGCATGATGATGACAATGATGCTCACATAAAATATAAGAAATGAAACATAATAGGAGCATCGTGAAGCATATGACAAGCACATTTAAGTTTAACCCACTTCCTATGCATAGGGATTTTGTGAGCAAACAACTTATGGGAACAAGAATCAACTAGCATAGGAAAGCAAAACAAGCATATCTTTAAAACTTTCAACACATAGAGAGGAAACTTGATATTATTGCAACTCCTACAAGCATATATTCCTCAATCAAAATAATTTTAAGTAGCATCATGAATGAATTAAACAATATAACTATCACATAAAGCATTCTTTCCATGATCTACAAGCGTAGAAAATTTACTACTCTCCACATAAGCAAAATTCTTCTCATTGGGAATAGTGGGAGCAAATTCAATGAAATAACTATCATGTGAGGCATAATCCAATTGAAGATTAAAATCATGATGACAAGTTTCATGGTTATCATTATTCTTTATAGCATACATGACATCACAATAATCATCATAGATAGCAACTTTCTTCTCATAATCAATTGGAACCTCTTCCGGAATAGTGGATTCATCACTAAATAAAGTCATGACCTCTCCAAAACCACTTTCATCAATATAACCATAAGATTCAACACCCTCAAAAATAGTGGAATCAATACTAACTAAAGTGACACTCTTCCAAACCCACTTTCATCAATATAATCATCATAAATAGGAGGCATGCTTTCATCATAATAAATATTCTCGTCAAAACTTGGGGGACTAAAAATATCATATTCATCAAACATAACATCCCCAAGCTTGTGGCTTTGCATATCATTAGCATCATGGATATTCAAATAATTCACACTAACAACATTGCAATCATGCTCATCATACAAAGATTTAGTGCCAAACATTTTAATGCATTCTTCTTCTAACAGTTGAGCACAATTTTCCTTTCCATCATTTTCATGAAAGATATTAAAAAGATGAAGCATATGGGGCACCCTCAATTCCATTTTTGTTGTTGTTTTCTTTTATAAACTAAATTATTGATAAAACAAGAAACTAAAAGATTCAACTGCAAGCTCTGAAGATATACCTTCAAGCACTAACATCCCCGGCAACGATGCCAGAAAAGAGCTTGATGTCTACTACACAACCTTCTTCTTGTAGACGTTGTTGGGCCTCCAAGTGCAAAGGTTTGTAGAATAGTAGCAATTTCCCTCAAGTGGGTGACCTAAGGTTTATCAATCCATGGGAGGCATAGGATGAAGATGGTGTCTCTCAAACAACCCTACAACCAAATAACAAAGAGTCTCTTGTGTCTCCAACACACCCAATACAATGGTAAATTGTATAGGTTCACTAGTTCGGCGAAGAGATGGTGATACAAGTGCAATATGGATGGTAGATATAGGTTTTTATAATTTGAAAATATAAAAACAGCAAGGTAGCAAGTAACAAAAGTGAGCAAAAATGGTATTGCAATGCTTCGAAACAAAGCCTAGGATTCATACTTTCACTAGTGCAAGTTCTCTCAACAATAATAACATAATTGGATCATATAACTATCCCTCAACATGCAACAAAGAGTCACTCCAAAGTCACTAATAGCGGAGAACAAACAAAGAGATTATTGTAGGGTATGAAACCACCTCAAAGTTATTCTTTCCGATCAGTCCATTGGGCTATTCCTATAAGTGTCACAAACAGCTCTAGAGTTCGTAGTAAAATAACACCTTAAGACACAAATAAACCAAAACCCTAATGTCACCTAGATACTCCAATGTCACCACAAGTATCCGCGGGTATGATTATATGATATGAATCACACAATCTCAGATTCATCTATTCAACCAACACAAAGAACTTCAAAGAGTGCCCCAGAGTTTCTACCGGAGAGTCAAGACGAAAACGTGTGCAAACCCCTATGCATAGATTCCCAAGGTCACGGAACCCGCAAGTTGATCACCAAAAGATACATCAAGTGAATCAATAGAATACCCTATCACCACGGGTATCCCATGCAAGACATACATCAAGTGTTCTCAAATCCTTAAAGACTCAATCCGATAAGATAACTTCAAAGGGAAAATTCAATCCATTACAAGAAGGTAGAGGGGGAGAAACATCATAAGATCCAACTATAGTAGCAAAGCTCGCGGTACATCAAGATCGTGCCATATCAAGAACAAGAGAGAGAGAGAGAGAGAGAGAGAGAGAGAGAGAGATCAAACACATAGTTACTGGTACATACCCTCAGCCCCAAGGGTGAACTACTCCCTCCTCGTCATGGAGAGTGCCAGGATGATGAAGATGGCCACCGGTGATTGATCCCCCCTCCGGGAGGGTGCCGGAACAGGGTCCCGATTGGTTTTTGGTGGCTACAAAGGCTTCCGAAGGCGGAACTCCTGATCTAGTTTATGAGAGGTTGGCGTCGAGAACAAGTCATGTGTCACCACAGGGAGTCCACGAGGCAAGGGGCGCGCCCTAGGGGCCGCGTGCCCTCCACCCTCGTGGGGCCCACAGAACTCCCCTTCGGTAACTCTTTGTTCCAGTATTTTTTATATTTTCCAGAAAAAATCTCCGTTGATTTTCAGTGCATTCCGAGAACTTTTATTTCTACACAAAAATAACACCACGGTAGTTCTGCTAAAAGCAGCGTCAGTCCGGGTTAGTTCTAATCAAACCATACCAAAATCATGTAAAAAAATTATAAACATGGCATGAATACATAAAAAATTATAGATACGTTGGAGACGTATCAGCATCCCCAAGCTTAATTCCTGCTCGTCCTCGAGTAGGTAAATGAAAGAAAAACAAAATTTTTGATATGGAATGCTACCTAACATATTTATCAATGTAATCTTCTCTATTATGGTAAGAATATTCAAATCCATAAGATTCAAAACAAAAGTTTAATATTGACATGAAAACAACAATACTTCAAGCATACTAACAAAGCAATCATGTCTTCTCAAAATAACACGGCCAAAAAAGCTATCCCTACAAAATCATATAGTCTGGCTATGCTCTATCTTCATCACACCGAATATTTAAATCATGCACAACCCCAGTGACAAGCCAAGCAATTGTTTCATACTTTTGATGTTCTCAAACTTTTTCAATCTTCACGCAATACATGAGCGTGAGCAATGGATATAACACTACAGGTGGAATAGAATGGTGGTTGTCGAGAAGACAAAAAGGAGAAGATAGTCTCACATCAACTAGGCATATGAACGGGCTATGGAGATGCCCATCAATAGATATCAATGTGAGTGAGTAGGGATTGACATGCAACGATGCACTAGAGCTATAAGTGTATGAAAACTCAAAAATAAAATAAGTGGGTGTGCATCCAACTCTCTTGCTCACGAAGACCTAAGGCTACTTGAGGAAGCCCATCATTGGAATATACAAGCCAAGTTCTATAATGAAAAATTCCCACTAGTATATGAAAGTGACAACATAGGAGACTCTCTATCATGAAGATCATGGTGCTACTTTGAAGCACAAGTGTGGTAAAGAATAGTAGCATTGCCCCTCTATTTTTCTCTCAATTTTTTGTTTTTTTGTTTTTTGGGCCTGCCTTTTTTTGGCGTCTTTTTTTTTCATCTGGAGTCTCATCCCAACTTGTGGGGGAATCATAGTCTCCATCATCCTTTCCTCACATGGTACAATGCTCTAATACTGAAGATCATCACACTTTTATTTACTTACAACTCAAGAATTACAACTCAATACTTAGAACAAAATATGACTATATGTGAATGCCTCCGGCGGTGTACCGAGATGTGCAATGACTCAAGAGTGACATGTATGAAAGAATTATGAAAGGTGGCTTTGCCCCAAAGACGATGTCAACTACATGATCATGCAAAGCAATATGACAATGATGAAGCGTGTCATAATAACAGAACGGTGGAAAGTTGCATGGCAATATCTCTTGGAATGGCTATGGAAATGCCATAATAGGTAGGTATGGCGGCTGTTTTGAGGAAGGTTATGGTGGGTGTATGGTACCGGCGAAAATTGCGCGGCACAAGAGAGGCTAGCAATGGTGGAAGGGTGAGAGTGCATATAATCCATGGAATCAACATTAGTCATAAAGAACTCACATACTTATTGCAAAATCTATTAGTTATCGAAATGAAGTACTACACACATGCTCCTAGGGGGATAGATTGGTAGGAAAAACCATCGCTCATCCCCGACCGCCACTCATAAGGAAGACAATCAATAAATAAATCATGCTCCGACTTCATCACATAACGGTTCACCATACGTGCATGCTACGAGAATCACAAACTTCAACACAAGTATTTCTACAATCCACAATTACTCACTAGAATGACTCTAATATTACCATCCTCATATCTCAAAACAATCATAAGGAATCAAACTTCTCATAGTATTCAATGCACTTTATATGAAAGTTTTTATTATATCCCTCTTGGATGTCCATCATATTAGGACTAAATTCATAACCAAAGCAAATTACCATGCTTTTTGAGAATCTCAAAATAATATAAGTGAAGCATGAGAGTTCATCAATTTCTTCAAAATAAAACCACCATCATGCTCTAAAAAGATATAAGTGAAGCACTAGAGCAAATGACAAACTACTCCGAAAGATATAAGTGAAGATCAATGAGTAGTAGAATAATTGTGCAACTATGTGAAGACTCACTAACATTTAAGAATTTCATATGTTGGTATTTTATTCAAACATCAAGAAAAACCTAATAAAATAAAATGACGCTCCAAGCCAAACACATACCATGTGGTGAATAATAATATAGCTCCAAGTAAAGTTACCGATGAACGAAGACGAAAGAGGGGATGCCATCCGGGGCATTCCCAAGCTTAGGCTCTTGGTTGTCCTTGAATATTACCTTGGAGTGCCTTGGGCATACCCAATCTTAGGCTCTTGCCACTCCTTATTCCATAGTCCATTGAAACTTCACCCAAAACATGAAAACTTCACAACACAAAACTCAACAGAAAACTCGTAAGCTCCGTTAGTATAAGAAAATAAATCACCACTTTTGGTACTGTTGTGAACTCATTCTTTATTTATATTGGTGTAATATCTACAGTATTCCAACTTCTCCATGGTTCATACCCTCCGATACTACTCATAAATTCATCAAAATAAGCAAACAACACATAGAAAACAGAATCTGTCAACAACAGAACAGTCTGTAGTAACCTGTAACTATCGAATTCTTCTGTAACTCCAAAAATACAGACAAAATAGAAAGTCATAATAAATTTGTGTACCAATCCAGGGCAAAAAGAATGAGATCAAAAGCACGTTTTTGTGAATTTTCAAAACTACTTTACTAAGCGCAGAAGCTTCTGATTTTCAGCAGGATCAACAAAACGATCACCGTAAGCTATCCCAAAGGTCTTACTTGGCACTTTATTGAGGGAAAAGCTATAAAACATGATTACTACAGTGGCTTAATCATGTGGACACACAAAAACAGTAGGGGTAAATATTGGGTTGTCTCCCAACAAGCGCTTTTCTTTAATGCCATTTTAGCTAGGCATGATGATGACAATGATGCTCACATAAAATATAAGAAATGAAACATAATAGGAGCGTCGTGAAGCATATGACAAGCACATTTAAGTTTAACCCACTTCCTATGCATAGGGATTTTGTGAGCAAACAACTTATGGGAACAAGAATCAACTAGCATAGGAAAGCAAAACAAGCATATCTTTAAAACTTTCAACACATAGAGAGGAAACTTGATATTATTGCAACTCCTACAAGCATATATTCCTCAATCAAAATAATTTTAAGTAGCATCATGAATGAATTAAACAATATAACTATCACATAAAGCATTCTTTCCATGATCTACAAGCGTAGAAAATTTACTACTCTCCACATAAGCAAAATTCTTCTCATTGGAAATAGTGGGAGCAAATTCAATGAAATAACTATCATGTGAGGCATAATCCAATTGAAGATTAAAATCATGATGACAAGTTTCATGGTTATCATTATTCTTTATAGCATACATGACATCACAATAATCATCATAGATAGCAACTTTCTTCTCATAATCAATTGGAACCTCTTCCGGAATAGTGGATTCATCACTAAATAAAGTCATGACCTCTCCAAAACCACTTTCATCAATATAACCATAAGATTCAACACCCTCAAAAATAGTGGAATCAATACTAACTAAAGTGACACTCTTCCAAACCCACTTTCATCAATATAATCATCATAAATAGGAGGCATGCTTTCATCATAATAAATATTCTCGTCAAAACTTGGGGGACTAAAAATATCATATTCATCAAACATAACATCCCCAAGCTTGTGGCTTTGCATATCATTAGCATCATGGATATTCAAAGAATTCACACTAACAACATTGCAATCATGCTCATCATACAAAGATTTAGTGCCAAACATTTTAATGCATTCTTCTTCTAACAGTTGAGCACAATTTTCCTTTCCATCATTTTCATGAAAGATATTAAAAAGATGAAGCATATGGGGCACCCTCAATTCCATTTTTGTTGTTGTTTTCTTTTATAAACTAAATTATTGATAAAACAAGAAACTAAAAGATTCAACTGCAAGCTCTGAAGATATACCTTCAAGCACTAACATCCCCGGCAACGATGCCAGAAAAGAGCTTGATGTCTACTACACAACCTTCTTCTTGTAGACGTTGTTGGGCCTCCAAGTGCAAAGGTTTGTAGAATAGTAGCAATTTTCCCTCAAGTGGGTGACCTAAGGTTTATCAATCCATGGGAGGCATAGGATGAAGATGGTGTCTCTCAAACAACCCTACAACCAAATAACAAAGAGTCTCTTGTGTCTCCAACACACCCAATACAATGGTAAATTGTATAGGTTCACTAGTTCGGCGAAGAGATGGTGATACAAGTGCAATATGGATGGTAGATATAGGTTTTTATAATCTGAAAATATAAAAACAGCAAGGTAGCAAGTAACAAAAGTGAGCAAAAATGGTATTGCAATGCTTCGAAACAAAGCCTAGGATTCATACTTTCACTAGTGCAAGTTCTCTCAACAATAATAACATAATTGGATCATATAACTATCCCTCAACATGCAACAAAGAGTCACTCCAAAGTCACTAATAGCGGAGAACAAACAAAGAGATTATTGTAGGGTATGAAACCACCTCAAAGTTATTCTTTCCGATCAGTACATTGGGCTATTCCTATAAGTGTCACAAACAGCCCTAGAGTTCGTAGTAAAATAACACCTTAAGACACAAATAAACCAAAACCCTAATGTCACCTAGATACTCCAATGTCACCACAAGTATCCGCGGGTATGATTATATGATATGAATCACACAATCTCAGATTCATCTATTCAACCAACACAAAGAACTTCAAAGAGTGCCCCAGAGTTTCTACCGGAGAGTCAAGACGAAAACGTGTGCAAACCCCTATGCATAGATTCCCAAGGTCACGGAACCCGCAAGTTGATCACCAAAAGATACATCAAGTGAATCAATAGAATACCCTATCACCACGGGTATCCCATGCAAGACATACATCAAGTGTTCTCAAATCCTTAAAGACTCAATCCGATAAGATAACTTCAAAGGGAAAATTCAATCCATTACAAGAAGGTAGAAGGGGAGAAACATCATAAGATCCAACTATAGTAGCAAAGCTCGCAGTACATCAAGATCGTGCCATATCAAGAACACGAGAGAGAGAGAGAGAGAGAGAGAGAGAGAGAGAGATCAAACACATAACTACTGGTACATACCCTCAGCCCTGAGGGTGAACTACTCCCTCCTCGTCATGGAGAGCATCGGGATGATGAAGATGGCCACCGGTAATGGATCACCCCTCTAGAAGGGTGCCGGAACAGGGTCCCGATTGGTTTTTGGTGGCTATAGAGGCTTGCGGCGGCGGAACTCCTGATCTAGGTTATGTTCTGGAAGTTTGGGGATTTATAGGAGAGGTTGGCGTGAGAACAAGTCAGGTGGCACCACAGGGAGTCCACGAGGTAGGGGGGCGCGCCCTAGGGGGGTGTGCCTTCCACCCTCGTGGGGCCCATGGGACTCCCCTCCGGCAACTCTTCGTTCCAGTATTTTTAATATTTTCCAGAAAAAATCTTCATTGATTTTCAAAGCATTCCAAGAACCTTTATAACACCACGGTAGTTCTACTGAAAACATCGTCAGTCCGGGTTAGTTCTAATCAAACCATACCAAAATCATGTAAAAATATTATAAACATGGCATGAATACATAAAAAATTATAGATACGTTGGAGACGTATCAACATCCCCAAGCTTAATTCCTACTCGTCCTTGAATAGGTAAATGATAAAAACAGAATTTCTGATGTGGATGCTACCTAACATATTTATCAATGTAATATTCTCTATTGTGGCAAGAATATTCACATCCATAAGATTAAAAACAAAAATTTAATATTGACATGAAAACAACAATACTTCAAGCATACTAACAAAGCAATCATGTCTTCTCAAAATAACATGGCCAAAGAAAGCTATCCCTACAAAATCATATAGTCTGGCTATGCTCTTTGTTCATCACACAGAATATTTAAATCATGCACAACCCCGATGACAAGCCAAGCAATTGTTTCATACTTTTGATGTTCTCAAACTTTTTCAATCTTCACGCAATACATGAGCATGAGCCATGGATATAGCACTATAGGTGGAATATAATGGTCGTTGTGGAGAAGAGAAAAATGAGAAGATAGTCTCACATCAACTAGGTGTATCAACGGGCTATATATACCCCTCCACCTCCTCTTCATTCGTTGAGAGAGCCATCAGAACAAGCCTACACTTCCAACTTGTTGTTTCTGAGAGAGAACTACCTACTCATGTGTTGAGGCCAAGATATTCCATTCCTACCATATGAATCTTGATCTCTAGCCTTCCCCAAGTTGCTTTCCACTCAAATCTTCTTTCCACCAAATCCAAATCCTGTGAGAGAGAGTTGAGTGTTGGGGAGACTATCATTTGAAGCACAAGAGCAAGGAGTTCATCATCAACACACCATTTGTTACTTCTTGGAGAGTGGTGTCTCCTAGATTGGCTAGGTGTCACTTGGGAGCCTCCGACAAGATTGTGGAGCTGAACCAAGGAGTTTGTAAGGGCAAGGAGATCGCCTACTTCGTAAAGATCTACCGCTAGTGAGGCAAGTCCTTCGTGGGCGACGGCCATGGTGGGATAGACAAGGTTGCTTCTTCGTGGACCCTTCTTGGGTGGAGCCTTCCGTGGACTCGCGCAACCGTTACCCTTCGTGGGTTGAAGTCTCCATCAACGTGGATGTACGATAGCACCACCTATCGGAACCACGACTCAAAAATCACCGTGTCTCCAAATTGCGTTTGAAATCTCCAAACCCTTCCCCTTTACATTCTTGCAAGTTGCATGCTCTAATTTCTGCTGCTCATATACTCTTTGCATGCTTGCTTGAATTGTGTGAAGATTGCTTGACTTGTGCTAAGATAGCTAAAATCTGCCAAAGACTAAAATTGGGAAAAGGATAAGTTTTTAATTGGTCAAGTAGTCTAATCACCCCCCTCTAGACATACTTCGAGATCCTACAAGTGGTATCAGAGCTCTGGTCTCCATTGCTTTGGTTTAATCACCATTGGAGGAAGATGGATAAGTCTACTTTGGGGTGTCTTAGACATAGAGTGCCTATACTTAATGGAGAACATTTTCATGAGTGGAAAAATGAGATGCTTGTAATTTTCAATCAATATCATTTGAGCAAGTACATTGCTAGTCCTTGTGCACCTCATGTTGATCCTATGCATCCTACCCTTGATGAGTTGATTGACATGATTCACTACAAAAAAATACACTTCTGTGATGATACGTGTTTGTCACAGTAGGTCGCGTTTTTTGTCATGCATGTACATCCACGAAAAATTTATGAAAGAATCAAGATAGTCATACCTGTGCTGTCGTAGAAGTGTTCCATGACATTACCAAAATTATCATCACGGAAGTGTCCAATTCCATGACGATAAATTGCACGTCACAGAAGTGCTTTTGTCAAGGGTGACCGACACGTGGCATCCACCATAACGGAACGCCGTTAAGCTATCGGGTCGGGTTTTGGATCCGATAACCCGTTAACAGCCCCGACCAATTGGGATTTTCCACGTGTAAAATCATCATTGGCTGGAGGAAACACGTGTCGGCTCACCGTTGGGATAGATGTCATCCACTCATTGGACAGAAGGCGCCTATGATACGTCGACACGTGGCACGGCCCAACAGAGGCCCATTCCTGTGAAAAGGCCGGCCCGTTTGACTTGGTCAAAAGGTGGCGGGCCGGCCCATGGAAAGCCTGTTAACGGCCTGTTCGCATATAGCCCATTTACAGCCCGCTAACCCAAGGCCCGTTACGCCCTATCCGAATTAGGCCCAGTAGCGTCATCTGGGCCATCCAATATGATTCCAGCCCGTTTTCACTTCTGGCCCATGTATGGCCCATGACGTCTTTCGGCCCATATGAGGCCCTATGTAACTCTTGGCCTATTAACGGCCCGTGGTGAAACTGGCCCGCAATGAACAGTGTATCACTTTACACCCACTAACGGCCCGTGGTGAAACTGGCCCGTAATGAACAGTATATCACTTTATACCCATTAAGGGCCCGTTATTCAGTTGGGCCGTTTCCAGCAAATGTTATCTTTCGGCCTTCTCAGAGCCCATTTATTCTTGGGCTCATTTCCAGCATTCGTTTACTTACGGCCCGTTACTGTCATTTTCTGCTTGTGGGCCAAATTCAGCCCGTGGTTACATCGGCCCGTTTGTGGTCCGTTAATACGTTGGGCCGTTTTCATAGCGTCATCAAATACGGCCTATTAACGATGGCCCGTTATGGTCATACGGCCCGTATAAGGCCCATTGATGATACGGCCCGTAGAAGGCCCATTGTTTCTACGGCCCGTAGAAGGCCCATTGTTTCTACGGCCCGTAGAAGGCCCATTGTTTCTACGGCCCGTAGAAGGCCTACTGTTTCTACGGCCCGTAGAAGGCCCACTGTTTCTACGGCCCGTAGGAGGCCCAGTGTCACTACAGTAAATATTAGCCCATGGTTATTGTGGCCTAGTTTTAAAAAGAACTGCACTGACTACAAGCAAACAAATAAACAAGACAACAAGGAAATAAATAAGCAAGCAACTTATGCTAGGCTATCACGGCTGTTACACATATTACATCCACTGGGCATCAAAGTTCGCCACCAGTGCAAATATAGGGAACAAAGCAGCATATCATATACACTGGTTGTCAAAGTTGGCGACCAGCGCAAATAAACGCCGCAGCAAAACAAATCCAGAACTGAAACCACTTCAGAAGATCTCAAGAAACAATATCCTGGGTACCCATAATGCTGGCAAGATGCTTAGCAAGCTTATTAACTTTCTCTTGTTTGGCGCTTAAATCCTCCAGCGCTTGCTGTTGCACCAGAAAATATGCATCTGAATTCTGCAGGGACTTCCTCAGTCCTTCAGCTTCCTGTCGCAGCACATCTGATCGATGTCTTTCAACTTGAAGTTGAGACTCAAGAAGACGAACTGATTCAGGCAGCGAGTTCGAAGAGCTTGTGCCAGCAGTAGTGGCCAGTAACTCGAACACTACATCAAGACAGGACTTTTGGGTTCCCTCACTGTCGTCAAGATAGTTTTTATCAGCTTTCTTGGAGACCAACAGGGATGTCTCACTATCTTGAACCTTATCTGCATTACTTCCTTTACCATTGGATAACGCGGTACTGTTCTCCAATATTTTGTCCGCATTCTAAAAGAGAAACAAGCAGACACATCACATGTTTACCATGTTGTATATGAAACTCATTTTGGTAAATGAGTTCAGTAGTAAAGTGGACAGGATAACAACATGAAACAAACATATATCTATGTGCCATGGTCACTTTATGGTCTATATCATTCTAGTTTTTGTTGCCAAATCAAGATAGAGACACAGTTCAAATAATATTTGTTCAAGACAAAGCAGAATAGACAGAATATAAGTGTGGGTAACTATAGAGCAATAACAACACTTGTAATGTGCATGACATGAGAACATAACTGTTTATTCAATTGAAACTGAAATCAACATAGAGCAGGTTACAACAGCAAACCAGTTAAAGAAACAGGTTTAAAACATACCTGTTGCGCCATTGGAGTTTCAATTCCATCCTTCAAATTTGAAAATAGTTGGTATGAGTAAATACAGTAATGCAAGAGCAAAGGAGTATGAACCATAGCTACAGAACCTGACCTGAGAACAAATCTTCTTCTCCTTTAAGCGTTGAGTTGGGATTCGGAGTGGTGGTCCTCGTGCTTTGGGCACTGCAGTTCCCTTACTAACCGCTCGTGTTTGGGTGCTCTGTGGTGGAGACGGTGCTGTGTCAACTGGAACTGGGTTACTATCTGCCGGGGTTGGGGTTAGAAGGGGTGTAGCTGGTTCTCTGTCCAACTGGGTAGGGGTACAATCTGCGAGAGTCTGGGTTATGTGTGGTGGATCTGGTCCTTGGGCAAGTACAACCGTGGTTCTATCTGCATCAACTGGTAGCACTATCTTTTCTGAAGACCGTGTTGTTACTCCCTTAGATACTGCCATCACGCTCTCCAATTCAAATGGCTGATAAACAAGAAAAGTAATTGAAAGTATAGACATTGTATGATAGACAGGTGCAATGGATAGTGGGGAATAAAAGAGGGCATGAAATAATTCATATTTATGTTGTCTAACCAAACAGGATAGCATGACACAATTTCACATATATGATGGCTAACTAAACAGGATAGCATGACACAATTTCACATTATGATGGCTAACTAAAAAAGATGGAAAGACATAGTTCAAAATATGAGACTATGTAAACAGGATGACATGACATAACTATATAATGTGTTTATTAAATAGGTTGGCATGCCATAATTCACATACATTCATGGATAGAATGCCATAATTCTAAATATGATGACTGTAAACACTAAACAGGATGAGATGATATAACTATATGATGTCTTTATTAAATGGGTTGCCATGCCATAATTCAGATAGATGATGTGTATGTACTATGTAAACATGATGGCATGATATAATTCAAATATATGATTTATATAGTAAGCAAGTAAGCAGATGGCAATCTATATATGATGTAAAAACTAAGCAATGCAAGACAACATGCATGACATGGGTAATATAACCCTGCCAAGTTTGAGCATAGACCTCAGGGGGGAAATAGGACTGGTCATCAGTCTCTGAATCCTCCTCTGAGGAGCTCTCTGTAGCCAGCAAGATGTCTGCTTCAGCAGGTAGCATTGTCTGCTCTGAATACCTTGTTTTCACTCCAGATACTTCCATCACCGCTTCAAATGGCTGATGCACAGGAAGAGTAGTTGAATATACAAACGTTGTCGACAAATGGAACACGTAATACAAAAAAATGATAGCATGATATAATTCACATACATGATGATTGGCTAAACAGCATGGCATTGCATAATTCACATATATAATGCCTTTGCAACAAGATAGCATTGTATAATTCACATATATAATGTCTTGCAACAAGATGGCAATGCATAATTCACATATATGGTAATTAGACACTGAACAGGTGGCATTCACACAAAGCATGTCTAAACTAATCAAATGGCATAGCAATGCGAGACACCATACGCACAATATGAGCAACATAACCCTGCCAAGTTAGAGCATACACCTCGGGGGGGGGGGGATAGGACTGGTCATCTGTCTCTGAATCCTCCTCTGAGGAGCTATCCGTAACCAGCGAGATATGCGCTTCGTCAGATAGCATAGTCTGCTCAGAAGACCTTGTTTTCACTCCAGAATTTGCCATCACCGTGTCAAATGGCTGATGCACACGAAGAGCAGTTGAATGTACTAACATTGTTGACGAATGTAATATGTAACGAAAAAAAGGATGGCCTGATATAATTTACATATAAGATGACTGGCTAAGCAGGATGGCATTGCAAAATTCACATATATGATGCCTGGCTAAACAAGGTGGCGTTGCATAATTCACATAAACGATGAATAAACTAAACAGATGGCATTCACACAAAGGATGTCTAAACTAAGCAGATGACATATTTGATGTATAAAGTAAGCAATGCAAGACACCATATGCATGATATAACCAACATCAGCATGCCAAGTTAGAGCGAAGACCTCAGGGGGTAAATAGGAGTTATCTTCTCCTTCTGAATCCCCCTCAGAACAGATATCTTCCTCTCGATTACAATCCGAAATGCGTGGAGGGGGGGCTGCCTTTGCGCCTACCATGGAGCGACGTCTGCATGAAATTATATTGCCACGCAAGGCTCGTCTCTTTTGCTCTACATGTTCAGTTCCATTGTTTACAATAACTGTCATGCATAGGAATAAAACATAGTGAGATTATGTAAGGAGTGCATGCAGAAATCCAGAGTGATGGTAGCAACCTGTGGATAGACCCAAAACCAATAATAGCAGGCAGATAATGGCTTCAGTTAATAAATACAGATAATGGCTTCTTTACTGTTTGTTTCCCACCCAACATGAAACTCATAGTAGACACCGGAGATTAACCAGATAGTAGATAGATACTATTGATAGCGGCCCCGATATGTACCCCACAACCATTTAAAAACTCAAGTTTGACCATTAGTTTGGAGCTGACTCAGAGTCTAATCGGTGAACAGGACGATAAAGTAGCATGTAATATTAAGCGATGCATAACGTAAGCAGACACGAAAGAGTGCGACCTCTCTTGCGGACCCGTGTAGTCCTCGAGGTCATCTGCTCGGTTGATGATGGTAATGCAGTTTTCATGGCTGCCAGCGGCGGGGAAGAAGATCTGAGGCGGCGAAAGACAGTCTGGAGGCCGGATCCCTGCTGTGCTGGACCCTTCTGTCGTTGGAGCAGCTGAGCTGGGGTGGACGACGGCGCAGCAGGAGCGGGACAAACCACGCAAGGTTTTCTTTGACAACTATCTGTAAGAGAAGTAATTCTGTAAGGGCTCGTTTGAATTGGAGGATTCCAACAATGCAGGGATAGGAAATAGACAGGAATAGGATAGGAATGCACGTGCAAAACAGAGAATTTAAAAACACAGGATTTCTGCCAATCTGGGTGTTTGATTCACAACAATTGGAAGATCACAGGATGCAAAGAAGCATGGTGAGATTAAGTCAAACCACAAGAAAATGTACGGTTATAATGCTATTATGCTACTATCTCTTAGTCTTGTGCTTCATGAATAGGAATTTGAAAAGGAGGACAAGTGAAAATTAAAATTCCTACGTTTTTTCTTTCAAGGAGACACTAAAGGAACAAATCCGTGTGCTCAGTGGACAATATATATAACATGTAGAGTAAAAAAGAGATGCAACAAGTGTACAACCTCTTTGGCGAAGCCATGTCGATCTCAGCGTGATTGGGTTGGCCGGTGAGGATGCTCCGGCTGACTTTGCTGTCGGAGGAGGGGAAGAAGATCTTAGGCGTCTGGAGATGGAGCCCGAGGTACTGCTTCGCTGTGATGGAGGGTTTCGTCGTTGGAGCAGCTCCGGTGAGTTGTACGACGCCGAGGCTGAAGCAGGACAAGAGAGACAACGAACAACGTTAACCTGAGTGGAATTCTAATAGCATCTCCAATACATGACGTAAAATACATAACCACAAAGTGCTAGATGTAAAATACATCAGCCGCTCATCTCTGAACTTAACTGTCGAAACTGAACTTAACTGTCGAAACTGAACTTAACTGTCGAAACTGAATTTTGCTGTCGAAACTGAATTTTGCTGTCGAAACTGAACGCACTAGCAAGGTGAGGCTACACGTCGGTCGACTGACTTTTTCATCTCTGGTCAGTCGATTTTGCAGCCGTTGGATATGAAATCAAGGGCCTGCGGTTCATCTTCAACCTCCACCCCCTGAGCCGCCAGCCACCACCGGCCAAACAGCAGCCCCCCCCCGCCGCTCGCGGCTGGCGGTGCGCCGCCCCGCCCGCCCCGAAAACACTCCCCACCGCCGGTCCGCCGCCGCCCCGGCCATCCCTCTAGGCCCCCCCCCCCGTGCCGAGCTTTTTCTCCGGCGATCCCCACGCCACTGCCACCGCTGGCGACCACCGCCCCCATCCTGAACCCTAAGATAGATAGTGGGGTACCTCTCCGGCGAGCCCCCTTCCCGCTGCGGCTGGTTCTTCCTTCACCCCGGCGAGCCCACCCCTTGGAAATTGACTGACCCAAAAGTCGATTCAGTCGACTGAAGTGTAGCCAAATCGGAGCAGCATCGCAAGCAAGAGCAAGAGCGAGAGCAGCAGCGCGAGCAAGAGCAATAGCAAGAGCAGACCAGGCAGGGGACCGAGAGCAAGAGCAGAGCAGCAGCGCAAGCGAGAGCTAAAGCAGAAGCAGCTCCTACTGATGTGGGCGTCGCTGCCGAGGGAGTGACGCCGTGGAGGAAGTGGCCGGCGATGCCGCCGTGGATGGAGCCGTGCCGTGTCGGCTCGGGACCGAGCGCCGGCAGCACTGTGAGATGGAATCAAGAAGAAAATGTGGCGATTAGTGTACAACCTCTTTGGTGGCGCCGATTAGGCCATAGCGTCATCCGAGGAAATGGTGATGATGATGCTCTTCCGGTGGTGCAGGTGAAGACGACGGTGTGGGAATGGAGGTGGCACGAAAGACGAGGGGAACATTGGGGCAACTCCTTGGAGGTGGAGGACGGGGTGGCTGAACCGGCAGGACGATGAGATCGACGACGGATCCTCATCAGGTATGGTGGATGAGGGACGTCGAGGTGTTGCTGTGGATGACATCGTCGGGGAAGAAGCTCCGGCTGGGTGGCGGATGGAGCAGGGTGTGGGGTTTCATCGTGGGTTTTCATGGCCTCGGTGTATGAATGGGTGGGCGGATGGGATGGCAGTGGGGAACCATGGCTTAGAGACGCGCTTGTCCGAAATGTGGGGTAAGTTACGAAAGTACCCCCCCCCCCACACCGATTTGAGGCGGTTCTTTCGGTTCAGGGGTACCACGGGCATTTCGCGTGTTGGGATTTCACAGGAGGTGGGAGTTTTCGCGCGCGTTGTAATTTCGGAATAGCAAGGCGCGGGTTGAGATGGAGGGAGTTGTCGGAGCACAACGAGACAAAGATATATCTTAAATATTTCGGGCTAACAAGGCGCGGGTTGAAATTTCCGGACAAGCCTAACGTGTACTGTACCAAATCAATGCGCACTACAAATGTCATTCAAAACTTTGAATTCATGTTATGTTCAATTAAAATATTTCGCTACGTGTATAATGCATGCAACCTACTACTCAAATGAACGTTTTAGTGCATTCCAAACGTATATACTACCGCTTCAATATGAACTAAATTTGAATAAGATCTACAGTAATGATTGTTGCGAAGTCAAAGCATTTGAATTCGTTTCTGTGTTTTAATAAGATCTAAAATCGTCATTATTGTCAAGTTAAAACATCGTTTGTGTATTATCTTCACAGCACATCACATGATCAGTATCGAGTTACATATGAACTATGTGTACTATATGAACTCGAACTAGATTTTTTGAATCCACTTTATTTTGATTTCAAATCACATACATTTCTAGCTCTAGCTAGATCTTCATAATCTAAACCATGTCTCATATGTATAATGTGTTTATCACATTATGTATGGTGCCCCGCCCCCTACGCCTACAAGTATTTAGATTGTTTGTTCTCGCATTTAGCTGTGAGTTGCAAACGCCATGCATTATCACATTATGGTATAACATGTGCACAACACGTGTATCACCGCTATATTCATGCATGCAATGTTTAAAACACTATGATCTCCTATTCAAATATATGAATCCGCTTTCATATCAAATTATGATCTTTGTTAGTCTCTTACACCCACACAATCCTCTAACCTTTGTAGCTACCACTAACTTTCTCTCGTGCATGCACACGCCCTCCTCTCCCTCCCCCTCCCTCGGCATTCTATCCACCGGGCACATTCATTTTTTTCTTTAGGTCGTTCTCCCAGAGTCTCCACAACTCCTTTCCGACACACACCGATCGATAAACCTCTCCAGCGATGCCTGCCTACAACATACACACATAGCTTCAATCTCCTCCTTTATGTGTCCTTGCCTCGTGTCTCCCATATGGTCACACACACGTGTAAACTGTCACGCCTCTTTTCATCGATCTCACAACCGCACACTCCTCCCCCTATCTAGCTAGTAGTTGGGCCTCTCGCACCACCTCCTAGCTCCATTCTCTTTGTCTATCCGTCTCACTGGGCCTTATTTGCCTCTAACAAATGGATGTACACAGACCGATCTCTCGCTATACATATAGCCAGCTAGGTCCTTATAACTCGTTTTTACCCACACATCGATCGATCTACCTCATTAGTTGTGTCTCTCCCTTCCTCCGACAAACAACAATTGATCTACCGATCTAGTTAGGTTTGCTTACCAAACACATGGTTCCCCTTCATCATCCATGGATGCGTCCCAACAGATCTATCACGCACAGGCACACACAGAAACACATCCCCACTCTTATTGATAACATTGCAGTTCCACCCTCAGTTTGTCTAGTAGGCCTCTCCCAACATCTCCGAGAAGCAACTCCATCACCCATCCAGCACTCTACCCCTCTCCCTCCCTCCCTCTCTCTCTCCTCTCTCTCTCTCTGTCCCATCATATTTCCCGTCCTTCAGTTATGTATGGATGTCGACCGATCTCCCTCAAGACATAGCTGGGTCTCTCCTTCTCAACACATATACGAGTCGTTCTACCTCTATAGTTAGGCCTCTGCCTACCCCTCCCCCACCCCCTCCCCCCACACACACCGATACATCAAGCGCTCTAGTCATGTCTCCCTGCCACACACAAACTTGACATGTGCCCTCTAACGTTCCGGTAGGCCAGTCGCCCTATATCTTTGACTTGCACACACACACACACACACACACAATTTCGATGGCTCTCTTCATCGATCTCGCACCCACCCACTTGATCCTCTCTTCGACTCTATCGATAGCTATGACCCCTCCCTCTCTTCTCGTGGATTGCCCGACCCTCTATGTATGATATGGATAGGCCTCCATTTCACACACATTGCATGCAAAATTTTGTTTGAGATGTCATCGACACATATTCCCACAAATAATTCACGAAATCAACCCCCACCCACCCCCACCCCCACCACAAAACAAAAAACACTCACGAACGCGGTTTGTATCTCTCACACACACCCACGTAGGTGGGGAACATGCACGAAGAGAAGAGGTGCATGCACGACGCACGTACTCCCATCTCTTTCCCAACCACACCCGCGCGGGTACACGTGGAGCTCATTTCTGTACGAAAAAGGCAGCCCACGTGGTAATTTGGCACGTGTACTGGTTGTCCACTTGGTGGAGGGAGGATCGTCTACCACAGGTGAACAAACAAATTGCGACTTGACGCGTTATGTTAAATTAAAAAAAGAGGCAAACCATGTGGGGCCTACCTTAGAGGCAAGGCTCTATACACTGGAGTACTTTTGATGTGTCCCGTCAACTCGCAGAACGAGGAGAAGCTTGCTTAGTACGCCGTCTCCCCCACCCACGGGCGTGGTGGCTCGCAGGATGAGGTGAAGCTTGCTCCTCCCTCGCCCATGCGCGCGGTGGCTCGTAGGACGAGGAGAAAAATTTACTACTCCCTCCGTTTACTACTCGTCCCTTCTACCTGGTTATAGAGATTATATCATATTGTTTGGAATATATATGTCCTTAGTAGATTTCAATATGAACTACTAGTACATACTCCAAACACTAATGTATATAGACGTATTTTAGAGTGTACATTCACTCATTTTGCTCCATATGTAGTAGCACTCTCCCTCACCCCTCGACCCTCGCCCACGTGGTGGACGTGCAGCAATTCATTCGGTCTCATATAGCCAGAACGATATATACTGCACTACCATTATTGCACGACTTTCCGAAGAGGCAAAGAGCCAATCACAAGGTTAATATTTTGGAGATGCCAGGCGCAAGGTTATAGGAGAACAAGTATTAGGTGCCGCGTCATTTATAAATATTTTTTTTCTTCAGTGGCACGTACGCAATATGGTAGGTTCATATGGAGAGAAAAGGAAACCGCTCTACTATATACATAGTCTGGACGGGCCAACCTACACGGTTGCTAATAACCCACAAGTATAGGGGATCGCAACAGTTTTCGAGGGTAGAGTATTCAACCCAAATTTATTGATTCGACACAAGGGGAGCCAAAGAATATTCTCAAGTATTAGCAGCTGAGTTGTCAATTCAACCACACCTGGAAACTTAGTATCTGCAGCAAATTGTTAGTAGCAAAGTAATATGATAGTGGTGGTAACGCTAACAAAAGTAAAGACATCAAGAATAATGTTTTTGGTATTTTTGTAGTGATTGTAACAGTAACAACGGAAAAGTAAATAAGCGAGAACCAGTATATGGAAAACTCGTAGGCACCAGATCAATGATGGATAATTATGCTGGATGTGGTTCATCATGTAACAGTCATAACATAGGGTGACACAGAACTAGCTCCAGTTCATCAATGTAATGTAGACATTTATTCCGAATAAAGTCATACATGCTTATGGAAAAGAACTTGCATGACATCTTTTGTCCTACCCTCCCGTGGCAGCGGGGTCCTATTGGAAACTAAGGGATATTAAGGCCTCCTTTTAATAGAGAACCGGAACAAAGCATTAGCACATAGTGAATACATGAACTCCTCAAACTAAGGTCATCACCGGGAGTGGTTCCAATTATTGTCATTTCGGGGTTGCCGGATCATAACACATAGTAGGTGACTATAGACTTGCAAGATAGGATCAAGAACTCACATATATTCATGAAAACATAATAGGTTTAGATCTGAAATCATGGCACTCGGGTCCTAGTGACAAGCATTAAGCATAACAAAGTCATAGCAACATCAATCTCAGAACATAGTGGATACTAGGGATCAAACCCTAACAAAACTAACTCGATTACATGATAAATCTCATCCAACCCATCACCGTCCAGCAAGCCTACGATGGAATTACTCATGCACGGCGGTGAGCATCATGAAATTGGTGGTGGAGGATGGTTGATGATGATGACAGCGACGAATCCCCCTCTCCGGAGCCCCGAACGGACTCCAGATCAGCCCTCCCAAGAGAGATTAGGGCTTGGCGGTGGCTCCGTATCGTAAAACACGATGATTTCTTCTCTCTGATTTTTTCTCCCCGAAAGTCAATATATGGAGTTGGAGTTGGCGTCGGAGGGCCACCAGGGGGCCCATGAGGTAGGGGGCGCGCCCAGGGGGGGGGCACCCCCCACCCTCGTGGACAGTGTGTGGGCCCCCTGGTCTTCATCTTTGGCAAGGATTTTTATTAATTATCCTAAGATATTCCGTGGAGTTTCAGGTCGTTCCGAGAACTTTTATTTTCTGCACATAAAACAACACCATGGCAATTCTGCTGAAAACAACGTTAGTCCGGGTTAGTTCCATTCAAATCATACAAGTTAGAGTCCAAAACAAGGGCAAAAGTATTTGGAAAAGTAGATACGACGGAGACGTATCAACTCCCCCAAGCATAAACCCTTGCTTTTCCTCAAGCAATTTAGTTGACAAACCGAAAGAGAAAAAGAAAAACTTTTACAAACTATGTTTGCTCTTGTTGTTGTAAACATGAAAAGCCAGCATTCAAGTTTCAGCAAATATTATGGACTAACCATACTAACAATAACACAAAGGTCTCACAATTACTCATATCAATAGCATAATCAGCTAGCGAGCTATAATAACAAAACTCAGATGACAACACTTTCTCAAAATAATCATAACATGATATAACGAAATGGTATCTCGCTAGCCCTTTCTGTGACCGCAAAACATAAATGCAGAGCACCTTCAAAGATCAAGGACTGACTAAACATTGTAATTCATGGTAAAAGAGATCCAGTCAAGTCATACCCAATATAAACTAATAACAATGAATGCAAACGACAGTCTGCTCTCCAGCGGGTGCTTTTTAATAAGAAGGGTGATGACTCAACATAAAAGTAAATAGATAGGCCCTTAGCAGAGGGAAGCAGGGATTTGTAGAGGTGCCAGAGCTCAGTTTTAAAATAGAAAATGAATAACATTTTGAGCGGCATACTTTTGCTGTCAATGCAACAACTATGAGATGACGATATCTTCCATGCTAAACAAATTATAGGCGGTTCTCAAACAGAATGGTAAAGTTTATACTCCCCCTCCTCCACAAGCGTCAATCCATGGCTTGCTCGAAACAACGAGTGCCTCCAACATTCAACGGGTCCCAAGGGGAGTTTTGTTTGCAATTATTTTGATTTAGTTTGCATAAAGCATGGGACTGGGCATCCCGGTGACCAGCCATTTTCTCGTGAATGAGGAGCAGAGTCCACTCCTCTTGAGAATAACCGCCTAACATGGAAGATAAGGACAACCCTAGTTGGAACATGAGCTGCTCGAGTATACAAAACAGAATTTCATTTGAAGGTTTGGAGTTTGGCACATACAAATTTACTTGGAACGGCAGGTAAATACCGCATATAGGAAGGTATAGTGGACTCATATGGAACAACTTTGGGGTTTAAGGAGTTTGGATGCACAAGCAGTATTTCCGCTTAGTGCAGGTGAAGGCTAGCAAAAGACTAAGAAGCAACCAACTGGGAGAGCGACAACAGTCGTAAACATGCATCAAAATTAATTCACAGCAAGTATAAGCATGAGTAGGATATAATCCACTATGAACATAAATATCATGAAGGCTGCGTTGATTTGATTCAACTACATGCGTGAACATGTGCCAAGTCTAGTCACTCGAATATTCTATGGGCTCTAAGTTAAATAAACAATCATGCATACAAGAGCCACTAAGCATTTTCAATATGGTCTTCTCGACCCCCAAAGAAAGGAAAAGAAATAAAAACTATTTACACGGGAAAGCTCCCAACAAGCAAAAGAAGAACGAGAAATATTTTTGGGTTTTTCTTTTTAATTACTACATCAAAGAAATAAACTACTGCTATTTTTTTGGTTTTCTTAAGGTTTATTAAACGCACAAGAAGAAAGCAGGAAAAAGAAAATAATCTAGCATGGATATTACAGTGAAAGAGTATGAACACCGACATCTGGCAATGAGTGTGTGTGAACATGAATGTAATGTCAGTGGGAAATATGTACTCCCCCAAGCTTAGGCTTTTGGCCTAAGTTGGTCTATTGCCAGGGATGGCCTGGCGAATACCCGTAAGTGAAGCTGGGGTCATACTGTGACGCAGCGGCTATCGCCTCCTGAGCTGCAGCGTAGCGTCTAGCTGCCTTAGCTCTCCTCTCGTATTCATTTGCCTCCTCTCTGGTAATAATATATCTTCCTTTTGTCTGAAAATCAAAGAAGGGAGGAGCAGGAAGAGCAATATGGACTACATGACGTTTGTTAAAGATTAGTCGATACTGCAGAGGTGGTTCTGTCCTCTCAACAAACTGGTGGGAAACCATAGAATCAAAATCTAAATAAGAAGGGGGTAACTCCATATCACCCTCACGAATGTCTATCTCAAGAAAATTAGCTAAGCAAGTTGTAGAAATTCCTCCAAAGAAATCTCCGTTATGTCTATTTTGATGCAACCTACGAGCTACGATGGCTCCCATATGATAAGATTGGTCTCCTAACACAACACTCTGAGAATGCTGAGATCAGGGACACAAGTGACATACTTCATCCTTAGCATTATGCATCTACCTATAAAGAGAGCAAAATGTGTATAGCAGGAAATGAATGCTCCCTAAAGTGGCTTGTGTTATATCTCTAGATTCCCCCATAGTTATTCTAGCAAGAAAGTCTCTATATTCAGATTTAGGGGGATCCCTGACACTACCCCATGAAGGAAGTTTGCAAGCAGAAGTGAAATCCTCTAAGTCCATGGTATAAGATTTGTCATAAAGGTCAAACATGACTGAAGGAGAATTACGCGAAGATGAGAACTCAAACCTCCTCACAAATGAACTTGTGAGATCATGATACTGGGGGCATTTGTCAGCTTCAAAGTCCTCAAGGACCGGCGTTGCGCAAATATGCGCTAAATTCTACTTTGATTCTACTTGATTCATAAAATTTCCAAAGGCCATTCACAGGGCCTCACAGGAGCATCTCTTGTGGTTCCTCGTCAGCATCACGTATTTGCAAGCCTGGGACCTTGTTTCCTTGAAGGGCCACCTTGGAACATCCTCCTAAACATATTGCTTCCTCTGAGAAATTTCTGAATTTTTTTAGTAACTTCAAATAAAAGTGAACCAACTTCAATAAAATTGATAGCAACAACTCCTACAAGTGCCTAGAGCCTATATAAAGCATTGGAACTACTTGGAACCATATAAATTTGACATGCAAGCTCAAGAACATGGTCACCTATGCAACACAAATTTGCAATGAATAAATCACTAGAACAAAAACTAATTGGACCAATGGAGGAGTCACATACCAAGGAACAATCTCCCCAAGCAGTTTTGCGAGAGGTGCTTTGAGCAAGGAGATCGAAAATCACAGCAACGGGGGCTGGAACTCATGCTTGAGTTGGTTTTTCGTGTTTGTGTGAGACAGAGGAAGAAGATGGGTGCAGGGATAAGTGGAGGAGGGCCACCATGGGCCCACGAGGCAGGGGGCGCGCCCAGGGGGGTAGGGCGCGCCCTCCACCCTCGTGACCAGGTGGCAGCTCCCCCCGTGGTGATTTTTGCACAGTAAATTCTTAAATATTCCCGAAAAAATCATATTAAATTGGCATGGCATTCTGAGGACTTTTATTTTCGGGATATTTTTATATTGCACGGATAAGTCAGGAAACAGACAGAAAAATACTATTTTACTTTATTTCTACTAAATAACAGAAAATATAAAGAGGGTACAGAAGGTTGTGCTTCTAGTTTCATCCATCTCATGTTCATCAAAAAGAATCCACTAACAAGGTTGATCAAGTCTTGTTAACGAGCTCATTCCGATTAACACGGAACCGGAGAAATTTCAAATAACACTAAGTTACCTCAACAGGGATATGAAAATCCCCAATAATAAGAATATCATACTTTTTCTTGACAGTAGGGAGAGGAAATTCAAAACCTCCAAATATAACCGATGGAATTTTTCCAATAGAGTTGATACTGTGAACCTGAGGTTGTTTCCTCGGAAAGTGTACCGTGTGCTCATTGCCATTAACATGAAAAGTGACATTGCCTTTGTTGCAATCAATAACAGCCCCTGTAGTATTAAGGAAAGGTCTTCCAAGAATAATAGACATACTATCATCCTCAGGAATATCAAGAATAACAAAGTCCATTAAAATAGTAACGTTTGCAACCACAACAGGCACATCCTCACAAATACCGACAGGTATAGCAGTTGATTTATCAGCCATTTGCAAAGATATTTCAGTAGGTGTCAACTTATTCAAGTCAAGTCTACGATATAAAGAGAGAGGCATAACACTAACACCGGCTCCAAGATCACATAAAGCAGTTTTAACATAATTTCTCTTAATGGAGCATGGTATAGTAGGTACTCCGGGATCTCCAAGTTTCTTTGGTATTCCACCCTTAAAAGTATAATTAGCAAGCATGGTGGAAATTTCAGCTTCAGGTATCTTTCTTTTATTAGTAATAATATCCTTCATATACTTAGAATAAGGATTTGTTTTGAGCACATCAGTTAATCGCATACGCAAAAAGATAGGTCTAATCATTTCGGCAAAGCGCTCAAAATCCTCATCATCCTTTTTCTTGGATGGTTTCGGAGGAAAAGGCATGGGTTTCTGAACCCATGGTTCCCTTTCTTTACCATGTTTCCTAGCAACGAAGTCTCTTTTATCATAACGTTGATTCCTTGATTGTGGGTTATCAAGATCAACAGCAGGTTCAGCTTCTACATCATTATCATTACTAGGTTGAGCATTAACATGAACAATATCATTAACATTATCACTAGGTTCATGTTCATCACCTGATTGTGTTTCAGCATCAGAAATAGAAATATCATTTGGATTCTCATGTGGCTCAGCAATAGGTTCACTAGAAGTTTGCAAAGTCCTATCATTTTTCTTTTTCTTCCTTTTAGAAGAAGTAGGTACATCAATATCATTTCTTTGAGAATCTTGCTCGATTCTCTTAGGGTGGCCTTCAGGATACAAAGGTTCCTGAGTCATTCTACCGGTTCTAGTAGCCACTCTAACAGCATAATCATTTTTTTACTATTCATTTCATCAAGCGCTTCTTTTTGAGCTTTAAGTACTTGTTCTACTTGAGTGGTAACCATAGAAGCATGTTTGCTAACAAGTTTAAGTTCACCTCTAATATCAGCCATATAATCACCCAAGCGTTTAATCATATAGGCATCTTGTTTTAATTGTCTACCAAAATAAGCATTAAAGTCATCTTGCTTAAACATAAAGTTATCAAACTCATCCAGCACTGACTAGCAATTTTAGTAGGAGGACTTCAGCTTTATCATATCTATAGAGAGAATTTACCTTTACTACCTGTGTCGGGATATCGGGAGGTTCTTTAGTAAATAAGTAATTGAGATCATATACTTCTTCAACAGGCGATAAATTAAGACCGTGTATTTCTTCAATAGGAGGTAAATTCTTAACATCTTCAGCTTTAATACCTTTTTCTTTCATAGATTTCTTTGCCTCTTGCATATCTTCAGGACTGAGAAATAGAACACCTCTCTTCTTCGGAGTTGGTTTAGGAATAGGCTCAACAATTGGCTCAGAAATTGGCTCAGGAGCTGGCTCGGGAGGTGCCCAATTATTTTCATTTGTCAACATATTATTCAATAGAATTTCAGCTTCATCCGGTGTTCTTTCCCTGAAAAGAGAACAAGCACAACTATCCAGGTAATCTCCGGAAGCATCAGTTAGTCCATTATAAAAGATATAAAGTATTTCAGGTTTCTTAAGAGGATGATCAGGCAAAGCATTAAGTAACTTGAGAAGCCTCCCCCAAGCTTGTGGGAGACTCTCTTCTTCAATTTGCACAAAGTTATATATTTCCCCTAAGGCTGTTTGTTTCTTATGAGCAGGGAAATATTTACCAGAAAAGTAATAGATCATATCCTCGGGACTTTGCACACAACCAGGATCAAGAGAATTAAACCATATCTTAGCATCACCCTTTAACGAGAACGGAAATATTTTGAGTAAATAAAGGTAGCACGATCTCTCATTATTAGTAAATAGGGCAGCTATATCATTCAACTTAGTAAGATGTGCCACAACAGTTTCAGATTCATAGCCATAGAAAGGATTAGATTCAACCAAAGTAATTATATTTGGTTCAACAGAAAAATCATAATAATCCTTATCGGGAACACAAATAGGTGAACTAACCAAAGCAGGGTCGGGTCTCATTCTATCTCTAAAAGATTCTTTACTCCATTTAACTAGCAACCTCTTAAGTTCATATCTATCCTTGCAAGCAAAAATAGCGGCAGAAGATTCTGCATCAAAAAGATAACCTTCAGGAATAGGAGGCATATTTTCATCATCACTCTCATCATTGTATTCAGGTGTAATAATTTCTCTTTCTCTAGATCTAGCAATTTGCTCATCAAGAAATTCACCAAGGGGCACAGTAGTATCAAGCATAGAAGTGGTTTCATCATAAGTATCATGCATAGTAGAAGTGGCATCATCAATAATGTGTGACATATCAAAATTCATAGCAGTAGCAGGTTTAGGTGTCGCAAGCTTACTTATAACAGAAGGAGAATCTAGTGCAAGGCTAGATGGCAGTTCCTTACCTCCCCTCGTAGTTGAGGGAAAAATCTTGTTCTTAGCGTCTTTCAAGTTATTCATAGTGTCCAGCAGATATAAATCCCAAGTGACTCAAAGAATAGAGCTATGCTCCCCGGCAATGGCGCCAGAAAAAGGTCTTGATAACCCACAAGTATAGGGGATTGCAACAGTTTTCAAGGGTAGAGTATTCAACCCAAATTTATTGATTCGACACAAGGGGAGCCAAAGAATATTCTCAAGTATTAGCAGCTGAGTTGTCAATTCAACCACACCTGGAAACTTAGTATCTGCAGGAAAGTGTTTAGTAGCAAAGTAATATGATAGTGGTGGTAATGGTAACAAAAGTAAAGACGGCAAAAGTAATGTTTTTGGTAATTTTGTAGTGATTGTAACAGTCACAACGGAAAAGTAAATAAGTGGGAACCAGTATATGGAAAACTCGTAGGCACCGGATCAGCGATGGATAATTATGCCGGATGTGGTTCATCATGTAACAGTCATAACATAGGGTGACACAGAACTAGCTCCAGTTCATCAATGTAATGTAGGCATGTATTCCGAATATAGTCATACATGCTTATGTAAAAGAACTTGCATGGCATCTTTTGTCCTACCCTCCCGTGGCAGCGGGGTCCTATTGGAAACTAAGGGATATTAAGGCCTCCTTTTAATAGAGAACCGGAACAAAGCATTATCACATAGTGAATACATGAACTCCTCAAACTAAGGTCATCACCGGGAGTGGTTCTGATTATTGTCACTTCGGGGTTACCGGATCATAACACATAGTAGGTGACTATAGACTTGCAAGATAGGATCAAGAACTCACATATATTCATGAAAACATAATAGGTTCAGATCTGAAATCATGGCACTCGGGCCCTAGTGACAAGCATTAACCATAGCAAAGTCATAGCAACATGAATCTCAGAACATAGTGGATACTAGGGATCAAACCCTAACAAAACTAACTCGACTACATGATAAATATCATCCAACCCATCACCGTCCAGTAAGCCTATGATGGAATTACTCACGCATGGCGGTGAGCATCATGAAATTGGTGATGGAGGATGGTTGATGATGACGACGGCGACGAATCCCCCTCTCCGGAGCCCCGAACTGACTCCAGATCAGCCCTCCCGAGAGAGATTAGGGCTTGGCGGCGGCTCTGTATCGTAAAACGCGATGATTTCTTCTCTCTGATTTTTTTCTCCCCGAAAGCCAATATATGGAGTTGGAGTTGGCCTCGGAGGGCCACCAGGGGGCCCACGAGGTAGGGGGCGCGCCCAAGGGGGGGGGCGCCCCCACCCTCGTGGACAGGGTGTGGGCCCCCTGGTCCTCATCTTTGGCGAGGATTTTTTATTAATTATCCTAAGATATTCCATGGAGTTTCAGGTTGTTCCGAGAACTTTTATTTTCTGCACATAAAACAACACCATGGCAATTCTGCTGAAAACAGCGCCAGTCCGGGTTAGTTCCATTCAAATCATACAAGTTAGAGTCCAAAACAAGGGCAAAAGTGTTTGGAAAAGTAGATACAACAGAGATGTATCAACACACTGTCGGCACGTCCCGATCAGGGGTCCCCGCTGTTCTCTCTCACAAAGCCGGTAAGGTTGCCTTCGTCCCTTGCTCACTGCCGCGACGTGGGCAGTTGCCGCCTCCCGCCGCCCTCCTCAAGGTTGAGCTACGTCCCTCAGGTACAACTCCCTTTACAACCGGCTTGCACCACTGCTCCAGCTTCCCACATCACTCCCTGTGGATATTTCTCTACTTCTTTGCCCCGCACATACCTAATACCTCTACTGGCTTCTACGTACTGTATTTGTGATGAGTTTATGTCTCATCAACTAGTCCTAGTAATCTTATTCTAATCACGCTTCTTCAATTTCTTTGCCACTGGGATGCTCATCTCGATTTTGGTAAAACTGCACAAAATGAACCGATGGTCAAAAGGTTGCAAACTTCATTTATTAGGAAGCTCGAACGTTGCCAGCAAATTGAAGCCTGGTCAGGGTTCATGGTTCAAGGGCTAGGGACTGCATGGATCGTTTTTTTCTTTAGCTGCCTCTTTTCCAAAATAAGTGTCAACTTTAGTAGTAGTACAACTTTGTACTAAAGTTTGCACAAAGTTGAGACACTTATTTTGGAATGGAGGGAGTACATATTTGCTATGATCTATCAATCATTGAGATGCAATAGCATGCACGTTATTCTCCTTTGTATTTGATGAAATGTTGCAACGGGCAACCTTGGATGCAAGATACATGTAACAGGAGCTGGAAGCTTCATAGCATTGTACAAATTTATCTCGCTGATAAATTACAGTACGTACTATTACTATACTAGTACTTCCTCCGTTCCTAAATATAAGTCTTTGTAGAGATTTCACCATTAACCACATGCGGATGTATATAGATGCATTTTAAGTGTAGATTCATTCATTTTGTTCCGTATGTAGTTCACCTAGTGGAATCTCTACAAAGACTTATCTACTAGTAATAGCTAGCCCCCACTACTAGGAATTCTCTATCCTCTCCTTGAGCCACATCATCAAAATTGACGTAGCCGTTAGATGAAGTAAATCAGTCATAATAGCCGTCTGATCTAGACGTTGAGAGGCTCCGCACTAAGCCACATGCAAGCATGCAGAAATACCGTGGCACATGCATGTGAGTGGGTTTTAAATCACATCAACATGTCTGCATGCAAGCATGCACCGGTAGCATGCATGTAAGTGAGCTTTTAAGTCCCATTAACATGTCAAAAAGAAAAATATAATCCCATTATGCAGTAGGAGTTGGCTGATCTTTTTTCCTTACGTGGGATGATCTAAATGATGATGGGAGTTTATTTAGTTTGGCTACCACATTTGTCATGCGGTTATAGATATTTTTTAGTTCTATGAAATTGATAATTTTGCGTAGAGAGATATACCGCTGTTCCGCGGCAACGCGCGGGGACTCATCTAGTAATATTTATGAACGGAGGGAGTACTATGTAAAGAGTTAGGTGTCGCACGGTGATAGTGTGAGGTGGGCCATGTAATCACTGAGCCTGCGTGTTTTCACTGCTCTTGCACTCCTTTGCTGTAAGAATGGAGAAAATTGTAACCTACTACCTGCTTTCGCCGAAAGCGTGGGACATCCAGCAGTCCTACCACCTCAGTAACAAAGACCAATGAGCCGTCAAATCACATAGACCCAACAGTAAGTTGGATGGACGAAGCAACCATCACTCTTACGCCAGTGAGAGGTCGCGTCCGCTCTGGCCGGGGATGAATGCGGCACCGATTCTTTGGAGCGACGCTGACCGTTTCGGGCGGCAAGCGCGCGCGGGTGATGGAGGGGCTTTAGGTGGGTCAGGCTGGTCAGGAGCGGGCGTAGTAGCTGTCTGCATGTCCCTACCAGACACGCCCGGAAACGAGAGGATGCACCGACTCTCGCGACTAAAATCATACACTACACACCATATCTCTGTAGGAGTAGGTCGATCTGTCGCACTCTCTAACACACACATGCTCTTAAACACACACACGCACACGCGCGCACCTTGGTCCCATTGCACCTTCTAACGTGACTTATTACACCTAGACGGAGGGAGTAGTAAGTATACGAGATACGGTGGCACACTGACTTAAGTCGAATACAAGTGCCCAAATTTTTTGTGCATGTTATAATAAGGATTCACTTAAAATAGTACGTGAGCGAACAGAGGGATCAATTGGACAGTGTTCTCGAGCAGTAGCGAGATGTGTGAGGTAGTAAGATACACCGCTGGCGCTTTCAATTTTTCTTATTAATTTGTTTGTTTCACCCTCTGACTGGTGGGACCCAACGTACTACGTGGAGAGAGGTAAGGTGACTAAGGCTGCATTATTTCTGCACCACTGTGGATAGTCTTACCACCAAAGCCACATGACACGATTATGATTGAAATCCTAATGACTCCCACACACACAAAAAAAACACGGCATGCCTGTCACACGAATGCAGGAATGTATAAAAGGTTATTTTCCTCTCGTTGAACATAACGGGAGGGTTGTGTAGCTGGTTAGCCTGTTCGCTCATCAAACTTGAGGTCTCGGGTTCGATAACTAGTATATATATACACGCTGGAGCCTCAGCGCTTGTAGTTTCTCTCTTCACACTCTCTCGCCCTCTCCAGATCTAAACAGGACTTCGTTGGCCTCTCTCTCCCCTCACTGCTGCTCAAAGAGCCGGCAGGATCCGTCCACCGGGAAGGGAAGGAGGCTTAACACTGTCGCCGTCGGCGAGGGAGGGAATCCACTACCGGTGCTATTGTTCACTTTCCACCCAGCGGCGGCGCGGGAGGGCCTCCGACCCCTTCTTCTTTGCCGCCGTCCCGTTGCCCACCGAACCACGCCCCAAGAACCTTAAGGTATATTTTACTTACTCCACATGCATTGCTCTAGCTGCATGTATACCATGAATCTAGGACATGGTTCAAAGAGGAAAGGAGTGGGGGAAAGTAGTGGGAAAAGTTGTATATAGCATGAATCTAGGACGTGGTTCAAAGAGGAAATGAAGGGGGAAAGTTGTATAGCATGAATCTAGGACGTGGTTCAAAGAGGAAAGGAATGGGGGAAAGTAGTGAGGAAAGTTGTATCACATAAATCTAGGACGTGGTTCAAAGAGGAAAGGAAGGGGCGAATGTACTAGTTCAAAAAGGAAAGGAAGGGACAAGGCTGTAGAGTTTGAGCAGGACTAGATTTGCTGCGCTCACATAGGGAAAGGTGTCTAAAGATAACAAAACTGGGACCAACACAAATATGCTCCTTGGTTGTTTGTTCTTTGTTGCAACAGACTGTGCATGACCACAGTACATCGGTAGATGCACATGGTGCTGGTGCGTCCACTGTCCCGTGCAACTCATTAGCTGTTGTTAATCTAAGGCCCTGTTTGGTTAAAAACTCCCTAGTCCCTACCTGCTTGGTTCCAGGGACTAAACATGGACTAGAGGTTATTAAATGACATGATAAAAGACCATGTTACCCCTAGTAATGAACTAATAGAAACAAGGTGCGATGCGTGGCAGGGGCAACTGTTGGAAAAAGTCCCAAAAAGACTCCCTCGGGGTCTTCTTTCTTTAGTCCCAAATGCCCACTTTTAGTCCCGAAAAGTCCCTCCTGTTTGGTTTAGATGTGACTGACACGGAGTTTTTTTAGTCCCTACACCAAAATGTCCCTGTAAACAAACACCCTCTAATAATGCCGCTGGAAAATTGATGCAATGCCACAGTTAAAAGCAAATTACATGTTTAACGAATTTTATTGTTAATATAATCTCTATGTTAATATTAATCAATGCCACCGTTTGAGAAATGCTACTGTCTTGCTTTCTTTCCCATTTAGATAAGGTAGATGCTTCTTTTTGTTGGCTTCTGTGTCATCCACCATTATTGACCACTAATTGTTTCCTTTGCACCTCTGTGTAAACAGGGTTATCTACTTCACCTCGTTGCCATTGTGACCTTTTGTTGCACTGCACAAAACACTTTTGTTTTAAGAGTGTTTTGTGCAGTTCAACCAAAATGTCACACCGACAATGTTGCTTGATTGCTTGATCTTAGTGGAACTGCACAAGAGGAGATCTTACTTCCTATCCGTTAAGGCGAATTTGGTTCAGATCTTCTTCTTGTGAGTTGTTTGAATTCCGCATCATGAGAGGTCAGTACTAGCCTTCTTTCACATGATTCTGCAGTGTGCTTTCATATGTTGTGCTACTTGTACGATAATGTTGCTTGATTTTAGTGAACTGCACAAATGGAGACAAGACTTCCAATCTGTATGTGCACCGTAATATCCCATTGAGGTAAGATAAGGATATTTCACAACTGCTGGCCTGTATTTTGCCACTTTCATCAGAAAATTAAGTTTAGTACTATACTTGTGCTCCCTAATTGACATGCCAAATCTTACATTGAAGGCGAAGCTTGTCTGTTATTGAACCAAGTGATGAAGGGGAAGAACAAGCGGAAGAAAAACAAAAATCAACTCCCGGTGCTGTAATGAAGCACTGGAACTGTGATGACACAAGTAATGATATAGTTTTGCATCTTAATTTATTGCTATGGCTGGAACGAGCAATTGTTTTGCCACTGATTTGATGCCATACGTAATTATCTCTACTTGTGCAAACAGGGATCTTCTTTGAAGATACCATATATTTTAGTGGAACTGCACAAAAAGATGTTGGAAACATTAAACTAATCGAGGAGTATATAGTAAGCATGGCCACCATAGTAGATAGCAACAGATGGTTCCGGAGAAGTGCTTGATCTGTATGCTCTACACAATAAGCCTCCTGACAAAGGTTGGTACTCGCCCACTAATTCATCCATATGATTGAGCTTTGTCATCTCTATTGGTGTTGTGCTACTGTTTAGATACTGTCATGAAAAAGTGGTATTGTCCTTGAGAAGTGCTTCATCTGTGCTGTTTTAAATATTTCCTTTCCTTTTTTTCGAGCAAATAGGGATGCTAGCATTTAGTTGTCCTCTTGTCTTTGCACAATAGGATCATCTTCCTCTGAAGAAGAATATGGAGTACGTGAAGTGACTAGTTCCGATTATGCCAGGATGAAGAAGCCCTGTCTATCTTCTCATCAGAAGGAGCAGTTGAAGGATGGTTACATTACTCCCCACAAGACCAAACTAACTTCAGCTCAGAAGGACTGACAAATCTCCATTTTTTTGCTGTGATGCGCGAGTACAATGTTGTTCTAGGATTCTCATCAGAAGGAGCAGTTGAAGGATGGTTACATTACTCCCCACAAGACCAAACTAACTTCAGCTCAGAAGGACTAACAAATCTCCATTTTTTTGCTGTGATGCGCGAGTACAATGTTGTTCTAGGATTCTTTCTGGTGAGTTCCATTTTTCTAAAAGTGTGCTCTACATGGACCATGTAGGTGCCTGTTTAAACTGTCAATTCATAGTACATTTTGCTTTATACTAATCACTTTTTTTGTATTTGTGCAAACATGGGTGATCAACTTGATTTCAATGGGAACTGCACAAAATGTTCATGAATACATCGAATCATTCATTTCCACCACAAGAAAGGAGGTGCCGATAAGTTCAAGGCGTTGCAACATATAAGGGCGAAATCATACAAGCTACGCGTGAATTTGGTTGATTTTGGTGGAACTGCACAAAAAGAACAGTTGGTTTATTTAGCACGAGGTGCCATGTCAATGTCCGAACTGATGGCAAACCCTGCCCATTCCACAATCGTAGGCATTTGATATTTTGGAATGGGACAATCTTGTCAAATTTTCTCATTGATTTTAAGACATGCGTTTGATATTTTCGAATGGGACGCCCTTGCTGTCAGCAGCGTCGATCAATTTTTTCTTTATTCTTTAGTTGTGAAGTAAATATTGCCTCTAACATGTGAGTCGCTGAGATGCATAATCATCGATTGTTTTGAATGTTCTCTATGAGTTGCCAGCCCTGTGTGTTTGATTGCAATGTATAGAAACGCTAAAAAGCTACTCAAACTCTTTGTACTCCTTCTGTTCCTTTTTACTTCGCACATTGTGAAAGTGCATACTTTTTTGTATAAGATTGGTCAAAGTAGAGATACTTTGACTGCAGACAAAACTTGTATAGAAAGGACCGGAGGGAGTACATGTGAAACTGCTGCAAACGAGGTGATCACCCTGGGAATAATGCTAGTACGTATTGTTTTGCATGTTCATCCAATGCCACTGATACAGGAATTTGAACTAATCGAAATAAATTGATTCATACACGGTCGGATTTCATATAAACATGCCGGATTTAATTACATTTCATACATTCTTCAACTAAAAAGGGGTGTTTGTGGCCGCATGCATCTCCCAGATGTAGAGCCCGAGGGTCATCCTCCTTTTCTAAAAAAAACTAAAAAGGGGTGCGCTGGAGGTATAATTAATTAACCGAAGCTACCCACCTGTGTCCCGCTGAGCCGAACAGAAGCTTCAGTGACTTAACTGTAGGTGAAGTTGCGTACCTGACATGTGGCCTGTTGGGCCCACGTGTTAGTTAGCCAACTACACCAGCAGTTAAGTAGAAGCAGCGCTCTTCTCCAGCGCAGCTCTCCGACTCCAGGTCGCCTCCAAGAAGCTAACCGGCCGTCAATGGTTAACCCACCTAGCTTGGCTTCAAACGGAGGGTAGCAGTGGTGGCCTTACTTGGACCCGAGCGGCGGCGACCTACCGTGTTCTACTCTTCCTCGTTTTCTATGTGGCGCAACCTCGTTGGCAGCGGGGCGGGGCCTCGGCGGAGCCGGCGATGTCCTCTGTATCGTTGCCGGCGAGCGGCGCCTCAGCGGAGCGGTGGAAATCCTCCCCCACGTTGCCGACAAGGTGGGGCCTCGGCTGAGCCGGCGATGTCCTCTGCCTCGTTGTTGGCAGGGCGGGGCCTTGGCGGAGCCGGCGGTGTCCTCTGCCTCGTTGTTGGTGCCGCGGGGCCTCGGCGGAGTAGGGCATCATCGACGCCAGTGGAGTGGGGACTCGTCGGAGCCGACATTGTCCTCTGCCTCGTCCTCGATCTCATGAAACAACTCCTCGCCCTCTTCCTCGCCCTCTTTGATAGCCTCTTTGTAGGCGGCCGTAGCCTCCGCCACCTGCATGCGGTACCACCAGCGCTCGAGGTGGCCCTTGCGGGCGGAGCGGTACGAGTCAAGCAGCGCCTCCGCCCGCTCCATGGCGATCTGCTCCTCCGCCTGCAGGTGCTCCTGGAGGAGATGGTGGTTGTAGGCGGCGTCGGCCTGCGCCTCCCGGAACTGCTCCTCACGCATCTGCCTAACCCTGTCAATATATTGGGCACGGGCCTCGCCGATGGTCATGGTGCAATGCACCGGCGAGGATGGCGGGGAGAAGGGGTTGGTGCCGGATCATCGACTACCATGTTCTCCATTGGGACATCGTCGTCCTCCGGCTGCTTGCCGGCCAGCCGGTCGGCAGCAATGGCTGCCATCTCCTTGTGGTCCATTGTACGCCCGTCCCGAAGAGTGCTGGAGCGTGAGGAAGCCATGGTGGGCAGTAGTGGTGTGGACAGGAGAAAGGGAACGGATGCAGATGACTGCGGCTATGGCGGGCGCAGCAGTTTATATAGCAATGGTGGGCGGGCGGAGGGACGGACGTGTGGCGCCGGAGTAGCCGCCTCGGCAACCGCGTATCATTAATGTGTGCGGCAGATGGACGGACGGATGACACTTGTGTCGTTTGAAGGCGGAGCAATCGCCTGCACCAGGAAGCAGGGCGGCCGACGCTCACTGTTTCGGGCGGAAAGGGCGCGCGGGCGAGGAGATGACTTTACTTGGATAGGATGACAATGGGGACCCACCAGGTCCATAGCCTCACGTACGCAAGTGCCTCCTTATATATATATATATAACTATAATTTATTTTGCTTCCTCCTGGTTTCCTGACATCACAGTCCCACACCATTGTCAACCTATGTACTCCCTCCTTTCTGGTTTATAGGGCTTATCTCAAAATTTTAGTTTTTCCATTTTATAAGGCTCAATTTGGTTGTTTTCCATCACATGTTCAGATTCCAAGGTGCATTAAATCATTGCATGCAAGTATTAAGAGAAAATTGACCAATGCATGTACTTTATGCATGCATGCATTGCAATTAATGCATTGATAAACATAATTTTTTGAGGATAACAAGAGCATTAATTAGGTGCTTTTGCAAAACTACAAAAAGTATTCCACCACTCGCCATCTACCTTGATTGGTGAGATTTTTGAATTGAGCATTATAAACCGGAAAGGAGGGAGTAGTCAATAAACGAGAGAATTGCACAAGAAGCGGCCGACAGCTGGGACCAAGCAGCTCGAGCAGTATTTGTGTTTTTGAGGTGTGAGCACTGCAGAGTTTTTCGATGTTTACCCCAGATATTATTTTTTCTCCTCTGAACAACAACGAAAACATCGCTGCAGGTATTAACTGGGCGGGCTGTGGCCCGTCTAGCCCAGGCCAGATATCCAGCCCAGATATTAATTTTTTTCAAGCTGAAAATGGCTAGCCCAGCTATACTTTTTTTGAGGAATACCCAGGCAAGGTCAAGTTGTTATTCTCCGCCCTGCTGGGCGGCAAATCTTTCCTAGGAGGGATGCATTAGGCTTAACAAGAAAATGGGCTTTAAGAAATAATAAATGGGATGTAATTATAAAAACTGGGTAGTAACTATAAAAAATGCACCAAACAGTGATTACTTTATAAAATATTATTTTCGGAATATTGAAAATTTTAATTTCCTTAATTGTTGCGAGCGCAATGTTTCGTTGGATTTTTATGTAATATAAATTTATATTGAAATTGTATTTAATCTCACTGGAAATTTCGGGATAAAAATATTCGGATCCCATCAAAATGTGGGAAATTTTATTGAATTCTGTTTTGAACGGTTGGTTGAAATGGGCTGTACTTTTAACAAACTGTAAATGGGCTGTAGTAAATTCCATTAGAATTCAAAAATGGGCTACACATTCTTACAAATCTCAACTGGGCTATAAGTTCTCTGCCACACACTTCTGGCCTTACTAAGTTGACGCGTCCCCTAAAAAAACAGAGTTGACGCGTATGCAAGGCCTTGTCAACTTATAGTCAACACACGGTTCTAGCAACAGTGGCCGTTGGATGTCCATCCAACGGATGCCGTGCTTCTTCTTCAATCTCGGATATTCTAGCTTCACCCGCCCAAAAAATGATTCCTCCCCCTGACATCTGGGGTGCACAGTTTCGGAAGCTGACATGTGGGCCTACTAAGTTGATGTACCAAGGGCTTTGTCAACTTAGTCAATATAAACGATTCTAGCTGCAGTGACCGTACGATGTCCATCCAACGGAGGTCGTGCTTCTTCAACCTCTGGTATTCTTGCTCCAGCCGCCCAAAGCAGCGCCGATCGTGTCGCCTGCTCCTGCCTCCCGTGGCCGGCTGTGCTGCCGTGGAGGCCTCACTGCCCCCTACTACTCCCACCGCTGGCCAGGCCATCCCTGCACTCACCCACACCCCCTGTTATTCTGCGGCAATGGTAGCGCAGCCGAACCAGTGAACCCTCATACTCCTCTCTGCGTGTGCATCCACTGCCATGTCTTCCCCGGCTCCGTGTTGTACCCTTCCTAGGCCTCGTCGTCGTCCACTACCGTGGTGTTCTCGGCGCGGCGTGGTCAACATGGTCAAGGAACGACTTCCATCGGACGTGGACTATACGTGGAGAGGCTGATAGCTGGGTCCATGGTAGCCGCAAGGAAGTGCCTCCTTATTACGCGCAAAATAATTATTCCTCCACCTGACAGCGTGGACCCACCGGACGGGCCACCGTATTTCGCAAAAAAAATGATTCGCCCCCTGACTGCTGGGACCCACGAGCTACATCTTCGCACACAAGGAAGTGCGTCCAAAAGAAAATGATTCGCCCCCCTGACTGCTGGGACCCACCAGCTACATCTTCGCACGCAAGGAAGTGCGTCTGAAAAAATACGATTTGCCCCCTGACTGCTGGGACCCACCAGCTACACCTTCGCATGCAAGGAAGTGCATCCGGGCAAAAAAACGCCCCCTGACTGCTGGGACCCAGCAGCTACACCTTCGCACGCAAGGAAGTGCGTCTGGGCAAAAAAAAACGATTCTCCCCTTGACTGCTGGGACCCAGCAGCTACACCTTCGCACGCAAGGAAGTGCGTCTGAAAAAAAAACAAAAACAAAACGATTCGCCCCCTTGACTGCTGGGACCCACCAGCTACATCTTCGCAGGCAAGGAAGTGCCTGACAGTCGGGACCCACCTGGTCGAAGCGTACATAGCGTTGTCATCCTGGTCGCGAACATGTACGTACATACTGGTCGATGTAGAGGCGTGCACGTGTCGTAGTAGAGGCGCGCATGTAGCATGTACACGTACGTACAACGGCCAGGTTGCAAGAAAGAAAATACGGCCACGTATGTGTACATAGGGGCGGGATCTCGAACGCTTAGTCGCGCATACGGACGACGAGGGCTCGTGTTCATGGGGAGGCAACTGAATGCATCATGTTCATGGGGAGGCAACGGAATGCGTCGTGTTCATGGGGAGGCAACGGAATGCGTCGTGTTCATCGGGAGGCAATAGAACGCGTGGGAGCCAACCGGCTTGGACGGAACATGCGATGGAAACGAGGCCTAGCGTACCGCAGAACGGAGGAAACGACCTTGTGTTTGACCGGCCACGTTCGGAACGGGGTTCTATTGATCAGGAGGGGTGTGGCGTACCAAAAAACGGAGGAAACAGACCTCCTACGGTCGAAACGGGGGTCCTGTTGATCGGGAGGGGTGTGGCGTACCGCAAAACGGAGGAAATGGACCTCCTATGGTCGAAATGGGGGTCCTGTTCATCGGGAGGGGTGTGGCGTACCGCAAAACGGAGGAAACGGACCTCCTACGGTCGAAACAGGGGTCCTGTTCATCGGGAGGGGTGTGGCGTACCGCAAAACAGACGAAACGGACTTGTGTTGGAGCGCTATGGTCAAAACGGGGGTCCTGTTCATCGGGAGGGGTGTGGCGTACCGCAAAACGAGACTCCACGAGATACTGTTCATCTCCACCGTCGACCTCCTCCAGCCTCCATGGGCTACAGTCGACCTCCTCCAGCCTCCATGGGCTCCTGTTCATCCAGCCTCCACCGCGCGCTACTCCACCGGCTACTGTTCAACCATCCCTCCATCATCTACTCCTCATCCAGCCCTCCGCCGTCAATTGTTCATCCAACTCTCCACACCACGGGGTCCTGTTCAACCTCCCCTCCACGGCCACCCCTCCATCGTCTACTATTCATCCAGCCCTCCACACCACGGGGTCCTGTTCATCCAGAGGCAATGCCACCGCTCACTATTCATCCAACCCCCCAACCCCCACAACGCTCACTGTTCATCCAATCGATCGTCTTCAGTTAGCAGGAGTAGCGAAGGAATCGCTCCATCGGGTTCAGTTAATAGCCATCGATCGATCGCTCGGGTTCAGTAACACGTAGCCTGTAGTGCAATCGCTCGGGTTCAGTTAGAGCCCAATGCCTTCCTCGGGTTCAGTTAGAGCCAACGCCTCACACACACGCGCGTACGTGTACGAGAGAAACACGCATCGCTCGGCCCCCGACCTCCCACCGTAACCGGCAACTCCCCGAAATTTGCCTACCCCTCGCTTCTACCACGGTTTTTCCCGTCATGGACGACCCAAAGAATGTCATGCAAATGCGTCTCCGGCCCGCCCAGGACAAAAAGCCCATTTTTTGTCATGATTTTTTGTCATAGAAGTAGGAGCCCACCACATCTATGATGATACCGGGTTCTGTCACAATTATCGTCATAGAAGTGTCATATGTATGAAAGAAAAAAATTCTGTTCGGCCCAAAATGTCACGGATGTGTCTTTTTTTTGTAGTGATTAGAAATGTTAGAACAGTTAATCTTATCACTAGAGGCTTGCCAGGAAACTTGATTGGAAAACTGCCTACTCTTGAGTGTGCCTACACTATATGGAAATTTCTTGAGGAACGATTTCCTAATTATTCTTTGAAAAATCTGGATGAAATTCTTCATAAGTCTATTGCCTTGAGTAAGATGAATTCCAATGATCCTATCTTTGGTAATTGTCTATTTGAACTTACAAATCTTATGCGTGCCAAAGGAAATATTGGAATTATTAGCGATATTATTTCCGAAGCTACTAGACTTCATAAAGGAGATCATTGTCAAACTCATACTAATGAATCACCCTCACTAGGAATTGATCCACCACATGACGATGTTGAACATGGATACTATGATGAGGATGATGATGATGACTTTGATCTCGACGATGCAATGAGACACTTTGGTCTTATGGCAAACCTTCGGGGATATATGGCAGGAGGAAAGGAATGGGTTCTTGACAGTGGATGTACCGATCACATGACCGGAGATAAAGACATGTTTCGTGAGCTTGCTGAAAACGATGGTCCTCGAAAGTAGTTCACCTTCGGTGACAACTCAAAGGGTAAGGTGGTTGGCCTTGGTAAGGTGGCCATCTCACATGATAGCTCCATTCAGAATGTTATGCTCATTGAGTATCTTGGCTACAGCTTACTTTCAGTATCTAGACTTGCTGATTTCGGTTTCAATGTCCTATTTACTGAAGTAGATTGCCAAGTGTTTCATAGAGACAATCATAAAATGTTCTTTACCGGTATACGTAGAGGTGATCTTTACATTGTTGATTTCACTAAAAAGGCTCAACCTAGAACTTGCTTCATTGCTAAATCTTCTAAAGGTTGGTTATGGCATAGACGATTAGGTCATGTTGGTATGTGAAACCTTGACAAGCTTATTAAAGGAAATCATATCCTTGGAGTTAATGATGTCATATTTGATAAGGATAGACTTTGCAGCGCTTGTCAAGCGTGTAAACAGGTTGGAGGAAGGCATCCCGTGAAGAACATCATGAACACAAGGAGGCCACTTGAGCTACTTCACATGGATCTCTTTGGTCCCAACGCTTAAAAAAGTCTCCGTGGAAATTCTTTTGGTCTAGTTATAGTTGATGCTTTTTCAAGATTTACGTGTGTAACGCCCCGGATTCGATGCGCCAGGTGTCCGCCAGTTATTCGCCGTCGTTGCCATGTCATTTGCTTGCGTGTTGCATTTTGTCATGTCATCATGTGCATTTCATTTTGCATACGTGTTCATCTCATGCATCCGAGCATTTTCCTCGTTGTCCGTTTTGCAATTCGGCACTCCTATGTCCTCTGGGGTTCCCTTTTTGTCTCTCTTTGTGAGCGGGTGTTAAACTTTCTCGGAATGGACCGAGTCTTGCCAAGCGGCCTTGGTATAGCACTGGTAGACCGCCTGTCAAGTTTCGTGCCATTTGGAGGTCGTTTGGTACTCCAACGGTTAACCGGGTAACCGTAAAAGCCTCTTTTGTCTTGCATCCCAACACCCTTCCAAACTGGCCCAAAACCCATCTAACTCCCCTCCATGCTCTCGGTTGTTCGATCACGATCGCGTGGCCGAAAACCGCTCCTCATTTGGACACTCCTAGCTCCCTCTACCTATATATATGTGCATCTCTCCCAAAATCCCGCAGTCCAAACCCTAGTCGTCTTCCTCCTCCCGCAGCCGGACATGTCCGTCCCGCCGCCGGACATGTCCACCACCGCCAGCCACCTCACCCCGGTGAATCATATCGCGCCACATCGTCGCCACCGCCGCCCTCCACCACTCCCGCGCCACCACGTCACCGCCGCCAGCGCCGTCCTTCACCGCGCCACCCGGGGCCCAGATCCGCGCGCCGCCCGGCTCCTGCGCTGCCCGCGCCGGATCTTCGCCGCCGTGGCCGCCGTCTCCGACGCCCCGGCGTTCGCCGCCCGGGAGCCCGCGCCTCCCACGTCGGCCCCGCCTTCCCCGACGCCCGCCGGAGCGCCGCCGCTCTCCTTCGCGCGCTCCTCCACCGGCCGCCGCCGCGCCCCGTCGGCGTGCCTCCCGAGCGCCCCGCGCCCTCCGCTCGCCGCCCGTCGCCTCGGCATCTGCGCCGCCTCCTCCGGCGCCGCCCCGCCCTCCGGCTGCCGTCGCCGGCCGCCCCGTCACCGGATCCGGCGAGTGGGATGAGATCCACCCGCCCGACCAACCAAACGCGGCCCCGTCCCGGATCCTCTCGTCCCGGGTCCGCCCCGTCCAATTTTCCCCCGAGGTCCAATATTCACAAAGTCCCCGAATATTTTAACATTATCATGCCATGTTCATCGCATCATATCTCTGCATCTGTAACTCCGTTTTGTGCGTGTAATATGTCAAATTGTTCGCCTCAACGAGTACTTCATTTCATTCCATTGCACCATGTTCATTTGAGCTCATCTTGATGCCTGAATCATCGTTGTAAGAGTGCTTCATGATGTTTTTTGCTGTCTGTTAACAGAACATGCTTTTTTGTCATTTTGCCATGATTGATGTGTGCATCCTATGAGGTTGATGTCTACATGTGTTTTGATCTATGACATGTCTTCTTTACAGAGGTGCTTACCATGTATTTTTGTGATCAATGTGGTGACTAGCACAAGCATGCAAACTAGGCTTCGTGATATTGCTGATTTTAGTCCCTGTTCTGCTGTTAATTTGATGCCATGTAAACTTGTTGCTACAGAGAGATCCATGTTTATTTTGAGGTACTTCAGTAAGGATGTTTTGAACATATGGTTATTGTCTATCCATCCATGCCCCTGGTTGAAATTATGGAGTAGTCTAGCATGTCATTTTCGTGCTCTACTTTTGCTTCAAAATGTTTCCTGGAAGATTGTTTACATGTTATTCAATTTTGCCAAGGTTGTTGTAGTTGATCCTTGCATGCTATGAACTTTTTCTTGCCTTGGATTGTTTCACAAACATGTCTTCTTTCTGATGCTATGCTTATCTTGTCATGCAATGCTTTGTGGTGAGTGAATCAAGCTTGTTAAGTAGTGTACTTGCTGTTACTGTTTTGCTAGGCTGAATCTGTTATTTCGTGATGCTACGTAAACCTACTTCTACAAATCATTCTATACATAATCTGGAGATGTTCACTAAATATGTTTTGTTCTACATGTCATGCTCTATCCATTCATGTCCCTGGTTGCAATTATAGCTTGCTGTAGCTTGTTCATATCTTGCTTCAAAGTTGCTTGATAATGTTGCTGTCAGCCTGTTAACATTAAGTTCAGTTATTGCCATGATTGTTGTTAGTGATCCATGCACCCTATGAACTTGCTATTGCCATGCTTAGCTGCACAAATATGCCTTCTTACTGTTGGTTGCCTTGCCATGCCATGTATTTCTCTGTGGTGAGTGTAACAAGCTCACCAACATGCCTTCATATTTCTGTTTCTACCATGTATGAATCTGTAATATAACTTGCCATGTTTACATGGGTGCCATCATATGTTCTGATCCTTTTTGGCTTATGGTCAGTAAGGGACTTTTGATATATGCTTTTTGTAGGTTCATGCCAAGCCTTTGTTTGCCATGATAAGTTCCTGTAACATGTTGTTTGATAGCTCTAAACATTGCAACCTGATGTTATTTTCTGCAAAGTCTGAACTGTTATTATTTGCAATCTTGCCATGTGTGTTTGAGCATGTTCTATTGATTTCTGGAGATAGTTCGGTGTTCATGTTTTGTTATGCTTTACCTGTACATCATGTCCATGCCTTTTGTTATTATGTTGGGGTGCTGTAGCTTGTTGTTTTGATGCTTGCAAGATGCCTAGTTGCTGTTTTGGACAGATTGTTCTCATAACTTGTATAGAGTGTATGTGGTGAAACGTTGCTCCATTTTGAGTGTGCTCTATATGAAACTTGCTTAGATTTGCATGTAGTTTCATATTATCATGTTGCATCCTTGTTTTGAGGTGTTTGCTTGATGTTTGAATGCATTTTGCATCAATGCCATGTTTAACTTGTTTTGCTCATATCTTCTAGGCCGTAGCTTCGAACTAAATGAACTTTATAGGTAACTTGACTAGAATATCGTGTAGATCATCTTGGTGCATATTAACTTGCTGTTTAACAACTTGAACATAAGGTTTATTCAGATCTGTACCAACTTCGAAATTTGCACATGAGGACTTACCGGAATTATTATATGTTGCTTCCGGCCTCATTTAAACTTGCCTTGATGTGTTGCTCTTGTTTGCATCATCTCTTGCCATGAGTAGCTTCATTGTCATGCATCATGCTTGTTGTGCATCATGTCTTGTTCATGTGTGGTGTGTTTACCATGTTGTGTGCTTCTTTTCGATAGTTCCTGTTTCGTTGCGATCGTGAGGATTCGTTCGTCTACGCTTGGTTCGGCTTCATCCGTTTGTCTTCTTCATGGACTCGTTCTTCTTCCTAGCAGGATTTCAGGCAAGATGACCGCTACCCTGGATCTCAATACTATCATTGCTATGCTAGTTGCTTCGTTCTATCACTTTGCTGCGCTACCTATCACCTGTTTAAAAAGCCTCCCATATTGCCATGAACCTCTAACCTTTGAGACCTTTCCTATGCAAACCATTGCTTGGCTATGTTACCGCTTTGCTCAGCCCTCTTATAGCGTTGCTAGTTGCAGGTGAAGTTGAAGATTGCTCCATGGTGGACAGGATTTTGTTGGGATATCACAATATTTCTTATATTATTAATGCATCTATATACTTGGTAAAGGGTGGAAGACTCGGCCTTATGCCTGGTGTTTTGTTCCATTCTTGCCGCCCTAGTTTCCGTCATACCGGTGTTATGTTCCCGGATTTTGCGTTCCTTACGCGTCTGGGTGATTTATGGGACCCCCTTGACAGTTCGCTTTGAATAAAACTCCTCCAGCAAGGCCCAACCTTAGTTTTACCATTTGCCTCACCTAGCCCTTTTCCCTTGGGAGTCGCGCTCTCGAGGGTCATCTTTATTTTACCCCCCCCCCCGGGCCAGTGCTTGTCTAAGTGTTGGTCCAAACCGAGCGATGTCCGGCGCCCCTTGGGCAATCAGGGTCTATGCCAACCCGATGTCTTGCTCATCCGGTGTGCCCTGAGAACAAGATATGTGCAGCTCCTATCGGGATTGTCGGTGCATCGGGCGGCTTTGCTGGTCTTGTTTTACCATTGTCGAAATGTCTTGTAAACCGGGATTCCGAGTCTGATCGGGTCTTCCTGGGAGAAGGTATATCCTTCATTGATCGCGAGAGCTTATCATGGGCTAAGTTGGGACACCCCTGCAGGGTATAATCTTTCGAAAGCCGTGCCTGCGGTTATAGGCAGATGGGAATTTGTTAATGTCCAATTGTAGATAACTTGACACCAGATCCGAATTAAAATGCATCAACCGTGTGTGTAGCCGTGATGGTCTCTTTTCGGCGGAGTCCGGGAAGTGAACACAGTTTCTGGGTTATGTTTGACGTAAGTAGGAGTTCAGGATCACTTCTTGATCATTGCTAGCTTCACGACCGTTCCATTGGCACTCTTCTCGCTCTTATTTGCGTATGTTAGCCACCATATCATGCTTAGTCGCTACTGCAACCTCACCACTTTACCCCTTCCTTTCCCATTAAGCTTTGATAGTCTTGATACCCATGGTAATGGGATTGCTGAGTCCTCGTGGCTCACAGATTACTACAACAACAGTTGCAGGTATAGGTTATGCGATGATCATGACGCGAGAGCGATGTTTGCTTGTCTTGGAGTTCTTCTTCTGCTTCTTCGATCAGGGATAGGTTCCAGGTCGGCAGCCTGGGCTAGCAGGGTGGATGTCGTTTGAGTTCCTGTTTGTGTTTCATCCGTAGTCGGATGTTGTTCTTATGTATTGTGATGTTGTATTCGTGTGACATTGTATGCCTCTTGTATGTATCCCCATCTATTATGTAATGTTGATGTAATGATATCCACCATGCAAAGTGTTTCAATATGCGGTTCTATCCTTGGTGGGACCTACGAGTCTCTTTAGGATAGTATCGCATATTGGGCGTGACAAGTTGGTATCAGAGCCTCGACCGAACCTAGGAGCCCCCTTGATTGATCGTGTAGTTTGGCCGTTGTTGAGTCTAGAAGAAAACTGTTTTTGAGTCTAGTTATATCGGAGAGTAGGAATTCTTTTTACTCCTCAACCCCTTCGTCGCTCTAGTGAGGAATCTTGACGTAGGTGTTTTGAATTACTCCTCTTCCCCTTCAAATTTTTCTTTAGGTTCACGCAGTTGGTTTTCCGATCGTTGTTCCTCAGCTCTTTTCGTCCGGTGCATTTCTCGTCAAGTTGACTCGAGCCTCTTCATCTTTGAGTTCAATCCTCAGTTTTCTTCTTTCCTACCCGCCCACCCTTCTTCTTCTCGGAACCGGAGTCCGTAATCGAGTATCCATCATACTCGTGTGAAGTCTTTGCTTTCTTTCCTCAATTATTTCAACCGTGTTTTCTCTTCAAGATATTCGTCGATTTCCCCTTCCAAGTTGCCTTTGTTTTCCCACCCTCCCACCCTTTTTATTCCCGAAGTATGAGTCTCTTTCAACCATCAATTTCATTCGTATGGAGCCTCTTCAGTCTTCCCTCAATCATTTCAACCGGTGAATTCTCGTCTCGTTCGTCATTCTTCATCTCTTTTCATTTCCGATGGTTTCAATTCAAGTTTTTCGGGTGCTCATATTCTTTTCCTCAACTCAAGTATTTTCCCCGATCGTTCGCCTCTCGCCAGTTCATCCTTCCGGAGTGCTCTAGACATCTCTGGAGATTCATATGTGTTCGAATTAATTCGAGGTTGTCACCTCATTCAAATATTTCAATTGTTTCGGTGCTTCATCTTTCTGTTCAACAATCTTTTCCAACGGTGTATTCTCTTCAGTGGGCCCTAGGTCTTTTCCCAGGATCTTACCTGACTCTTCTAATTATTCCGGAGCCATTGTCAATTCTTTTCAAGTGTGACGTAAGAATGAATTTCATCAGTCACATGCCTTTTCCAAGATTGATTTCAAATCATTTCATTGTTGGCTCAACCTCTTTGCCTTTCATTCTCCCGGAGTATCTCAGTATTTCGGTGGTGTTTCTCGTCGTCTTCCTCATATTTGAAGACCGAAGAAGAGTTCCTCTTAAACCTTGTCCGTTCTCTCGAAGTTCCGTGGCTCTAGCTTCATATTATCCTCTGAAATTATTCCATTTGTCAGATATTCTTTCTTACCTATCCGGAGTATGTCAGAAGTTGTATTCCCATTTCTTTTCACCGGAGGCCATCGTTCTAGAAGAATTCTTCGCCCTCGTCATTCCAGCTATCGTTCTCTAATTATCCGGTGCTTCATTCAAGTGCTCTTTAATCAGACCAAGTTCTTCCCGTTCTCTTGTATCTAAATCCCCTCTTGCTTAGTGGATCTTCTAATTCTTCCCGGTGATTCTTTCTCTTTCATTAGTCATTTTGGAATTCTTACGGTGGTTCCTTCAGATTCTTTTCCTTGGTTATCATTTTAATTCATTCATTCTTTCCAATCCAACCGGTGGTTCATGAAGACTTTCTCAATTTTTGCGCCATTTTCCCCTTAATCCTTTTCAAGAAGAATAAGTAGAATGCAAAATCCTTTGCTTTTCATCAATTAAATTTGATGAGGATAAGCATACAATAAATCTTATTCTTATTTCATCCAAGTGATTAATCCCTTCCTTCGGAGTTTGTTCTTGTTGAATAAATTCTAGTTCCAAGTGTTTTCATCTTTTCTTTTCCGGAGTTCAATTTCCTCAGCCATTTCGTCGGAACCTCCATCTAAATCATCGCAATGCTCATCTTATTTTTTCATCCTTCAGTTCTATCTCATCATCTTTTTGTCACCGGAGTTCTTCATGGTGGTTTTTCATGATTTAGTTCATTCTTCAAGTGTTCATCAAGATTCTTGTCGGTGGAGTTCAAGCATCTTTTCTTCTTGCATCTCGAAGTGAAATTAATTCTCCGTATTCTTTTGAATTGGAGTTTTGCATTTCTTCGTTCCTCTCAGATATTCAAATCCGTTCAATCCTTCCTTCTAAGTTCTTTTCATTCAATTCTTTCAATTCTTCCGGAGGCATTGCTTTGTTCATCTCGTCAAGTGCCATCTCTTTGGGTGAAGCTCATGTTCTATTCTTTCTTTGTTCAACCGGAGTGCTGCCTAAATCCTTTCAGTCTTATTCGTTTCTTATCTCGCTCTAACCGGAGTGGTTTCATAGTCTATCTGATTCCATGAGCTTTCGATTCTCGTCATTCTCGTCGTTCCTCTCTTATTCTCGAGTGCTCTCGATTCTTTGCTTCTTCTCGAGTTCTTGTTTCACCTCATCCCTTTTCCCTTCCGTCTCGGTCCTAAGATCTCGGGACGAGATCTCTTGTTAGTGGAGCAGTGTTGTAACGCCCCGGATTCGATGCGCCAGGTGTCCGCCAGTTATTCGCCGTCGTCTCCATGTCATTTGTTTGCGTGTTGCATTTTGTCATGTCATCATGTGCATTTCATTTTGCATACGTGTTCGTCTCATGCATCTGAGCATTTTCCCCGTTGTCCGTTTTGCAATCCGGCACTCCTATGTCCTCCGGTGTTCCCTTTTTGTCTCTCGTTGTGAGCTGGTGTTAAACATTCTCAGAATGGACCGAGTCTTGCCAAGCGGCCTTGGTATAGCACCAGTAGACCGCCTGTCAAGTTTCATGCCATTTGGAGGTCGTTTGGTACTCCAACGGTTAACCGGGTAACCGTAAAAGCCTCTTTTGTCTTGTAGCCCAACACCCTTCCAAACTGGACCAAAACCCATCTAACTCCCCTCCACGCTCTCGGTCGTTCGATCACGATCGCGTGGCCGAAAACCGCTCCTCATTTAGACACTCCTAGCTCCCTCTACCTATATATATATATGTGCATCTCTCCCAAAATCCCGCAGTCCAAACCCTAGCTGTCTTCCTCCTCCCGCAGCCGGACATGTCCGTCCCACCGCCGGACGTGTCCACCACCGCCAGCCACCTCACCCCGGTGAATCAGATCACGCCACGTCGTCGCCACCGCTGCCCTCCACCACTCCCGCGCCGCCATGTCACCGCCGCCAGCGCCCTCCTTCATCGCGCCACCCGGGGCCCAGATCCGCGCGCCGCCCGGCTCCCGCGCTGCCCGCGCCGGATCTCCGCCGCCGTGGCCGCCGTCTCCGCCGCCCCGGCGTCCGCCGCCCGGGAGCCGCGCCTCCCGCGTCGGCCCCGCCTTCCCCGACGCTTGCCGGAGCGCCGCCGCTCGCCTTCGCGCGCTCCTCCGCTAGCCGCCGCCGCGCCCCGTCGGCGCGCCTCCCGAGCGCCCCGCGCCCTCCGCTCGCCGCCCTGTCGCCTCGGCGTCTACGCCGCCCCGCGCCGCCTCCTCCGGCGCCGCCCCGCCTTCCGGCCGCCGTTGCCGGCCGCCTCGTCACCGGATCCGGCGGGTGGGATGAGATCCACCCGCCCGACCAACCAAACGCGGCCCCGTCCCGGATCCTCTCGTCACGGGTCCGCCCCGTCCAATTTTCCCCCGAGTTCCAATTTTCAATAAGTCCCCGAATATTTCAACATTATCATGCCATGTTCATCACATCATATCTCTGCATCCGTAACTCCACTTCGTGCGTGTAATATGTCAAATTGTTCGTCTCAAGAAGTACTTCATTTCATTCCATTGCACCATGTTCATTTGAGCTCATCTTGATGCCTGAATCATCATTGTAAGAGTGCTTCATGATGTTTTCTGCTGTCTGTTAACAGAACATGCTCTTTTGTCATTTTGCCATGATTGATGTGTGCATCCTATGAGGTTGATGTCTACATGTGTTTTGATATATGCCATGTCTTCTTTACAGAGGTGCTTACCATGTATTTTTGTGATCAATGTGGTGACTAGCACAAGTATGCAAACTAGGCTTCGTGATATTGCTGATTTTAGTCCCTGTTCTGCTGTTATTTTGATGCCATATAAACTTGTTGCTACAGAGAGATCCATGCTTATTTTGAGGTACTTCAGTAAGGATGTTTTGAACATATGGTTATTGTCTATCCATCCATGCCCCTGGTTGAAATTATGGAGTAGTCTAGCATGTCATTTTCGTGCTCTACTTTTGCTTCAAAATGTTTCCTGGCAGATTGTTTACATGTTATTCAATTTTGCCAAGGTTGTTGTAGTTGATCCTTGCATGCTATGAACTTTTTCTTGCCTTGGGTTGTTTCACAAACATGTCTTCTTTCTGATGCTATGCTTATCTTGTCATGCAATGCTTTGTGGTGAGTGAATCAAGCTTGTTAAGTAGTGTACTTGCTGTTACTGTTTTGCTAGGCTGAATCTGTTATTTCGTGATGCTACGTAAACCTGCTCCTACAAATCATTCTATACATAATCTGGAGATGTTCACTAAATATGTTTTGTTCTACATGTCATGCTCTATCCATTCATGTCCCTGGTTGCAATTATAGCTTGCTATAGCTTGTTCATATCTTGCTTCAAAGTTACTTGATAATGTTGCTGTCAGCCTGTTAACATTAAGTTCAGTTGTTGCCATGATTGTTGTTAGTGATCCATGCACCCTATGAACTTGCTATTGCCATGCTTAGCTCCACAAACATGCCTTCTTACTGTTGGTTGCCTTGCCATGCCATGTATTGCTCTGTGGTGAATGTAACAAGCTCACCAACATGCCTTCATAATTCTGTTTCTGTCATGTATGAATCTGTAATATAACTTGCCATGTTTACATGGGTGCCATCATATTTTCTGATCCTTTTTGGCTTATGGTCAGTAAGGGACTTTTGATCTATGCTTTTAGTAGGTTCATGCCAAGCCTTTTTTTTGCCATGATAAGTTCCTGTAACATGTTGTTTGATAGCTCTAAACATTGCAACCTGATGTTATTTTCTGTAGTCTGAACTGTTATTATTTGCAATCTTGCCATGTGTGTTTGAGCATGTTCTAGTGATTTCTGGAGATGGCTCAGTGTTCATGTTTTGTTATGCTTTACCTGTACATCATGTCCATGCCTTTTGTTATTATGTTGGGGTGCTTTAGCTTGTTGTTTTGATGCTTGCAAGATGCCTAGTTGCTGTTTTGGACAGATTGTTGTCATAACTTGTATAGAGTGTATTTGGTGAACCGTTGCTCTGTTTTGAGTGTGCTCTATATGGAACTTGCTTAGATTTGCATGTAGTTTCATATTATCATGTTGCATCCTTGTTTTGAGGTGTTTGCTTGATGTTTGAATGCATTTTGCATCAATGCCATGTTTAATTTGTTTTGCTCATATCTTCTAGGCCGTAGCTTCGAACTAAATGAACTTTATAGGTAACTTGACTAGAATATCGTGTATATCATCTTGGTGCATCTTAACTTGCTGTTTAACAACTTGAACATAAGGTTTATTCAGATCTGGACCAACTTCGAAATTTGCACATGAGGACTTACCGGAATTGTTATATGTTGCTTCCGGCCTCATTTAAACTTGCGTTGATGTGTTGCTCTTGTTTGCATCATCTCTTGCCATGAGTAGCTTCATGTAGCTTTATCATGCATCATGCTTGTTGTGCATCATGTCTTGTTCATGTGTGGTGTGTTTACCATGTTGTGTGCTTCTTTTCGATAGTTCCTGTTTCGTTGCGATCGTGAGGATTCGTTCGTCTACGCTTGGTTCAGCTTCATCCGTTCGTCTTCTTCATGGACTCATTCTTCTTCCTAGCGGGATTTCAGGCAAGATGACCGCTACCCTGGATCTCAGTACTATCATTGCTATGCTAGTTGCTTCATTCTATCGCTTTGCTGCGCTACCTATCACCTGTTTATCAAGCCTCCCATATTGCCATGAACCTCTAACCTTTGACACCTTTCCTATGCAAACCATTGCTTGGCTATGTTACCGCTTTGCTTAGCCCTCTTATAGCATTGCTAGTTGTAGGTGAAGTTGAAGATTGCTCCATGGTGGACAGGATTTTGTTGGGATATCACAATATCTCTTATATTATTAATGCATCTATATACTTGGTAAAGGGTGGAAGACTCGACATTATGCCTGGTGTTTTGTTCCACTCTTGCCGCCCTAGTTTCCGTCATACCGGTGTTATGTTCCCGAATTTTGCGTTCCTTACGCGGTTGGGTGATTTATGGGACCCCCTTGACAATTCACTTTGAATAAAACTCCTCCAGCAAGGCCCAACCTTGGTTTTACCATTTACCTCACCTAGCCCTTTTCCCTTGGGAGTCGCGCTCTCGAGTGTCATCTTTATTTTACCCCCCCCCCCCCGGGCCAGTGCTTGTCTAAGTGTTGGTCCAAACCGAGCGGTGTCCGGCGCCCCCTGGGCAATCAGGGTCTATGCCAACCCGATGTCTTGCTCATCCGGTGTGCCCTGAGAACGAGATATGTGCAGCTCCTATCGGGATTGTCGGCGCATCGGGTGGCTTTGCTGGTCTTGTTTTACCATTGTCGAAATGTCTTGTAAACCGAGATTCCGAGTCTGATCGGGTCTTCCTGGGAGAAGGTATATCCTTCGTTGATCGCGAGAGCTTATCATGGGCTAAGTTGGGACACCCCTGCAGGGTATAATCTTTCAAAAGCCGTGCCTGCGGTTATAGGTAGATGGGAATTTGTTAATGTCCGGTTGTAGATAACTTGACACCAGATCCGAATTAAAACGCATCAACCATGTGTGTAGCCATGATGGTCTCTTTTCGGCGGAGTCCGGGAAGTGAACATGGTTTCTGGGTTATGCTTGACATAAGTAGGAGTTCAGGATCACTTCTTGATCATTGCTAGCTTCACGACCATTCCATTTGTTCTCTTCTCGCTCTTATTTGCGTATGTTAGCCACCATATCATGCTTAGTCGCTGCTGCAACCTCACCACTTTACCCCTTCCTTTCCCATTAAACTTTGCGAGTCTTGATACCCATGGTAATGGGATTGCTGAGTCCTCGTGGCTCATAGATTACTACAACAATAGTTGCAGGTACAGGTTATGCGATGATCATGACGCGAGAGTGATGTTTGCTTGTCTTGGAGTTCTTCTTCTGCTCTTCGATCAGGGATAGGTTCTAGGTCGGCAGCCTGGGCTAGCAGGGTGGATGTCGTTTGAGTTCCTATTTACGTTTCTTCCGTAGTCGGATGTTGTTCTTATGTATTGTGATGTTGTATTCGTGTGACATTGTATGCCTCTTGTATGTATCCCCATCTACTATGTAATGTTGACGTAATGATATCCACCTTGCAAAGCATTTGAATATGCGGTTCTATCCTTGGTGGGACCTACGAGTCTCTTTAGGATAGTATCGCATATTGGGCGTGACAATGTGGGTGTTCTTTCTCGATGACAAATCGCAGGTCCAAAAGATCTTCAAAAACTTTGCCAGGAAGGCTCAAAATCAGTTTGAAGTGAAGATCAAGAAGGTTCGCAGCGACAACAGAACGGAGTTCAAGAACGCAAATGTGGACACCTTTCTTGATGAAGAAGGGATTTCACACGAGTTCTCGGCTACGTACACACCTCAACAAAATGGAGTTGTTGAGAGGAAGAACCGGACGCTCATCGAAATGGCGAGAACGATGCTTGATGAGTACAAGACGCCAAAGCACTTTTGGGCGGAAGCGGCTGAGATGGCTTGTCATGCAACAAATTGCTTGTATCCTCACAAGCTACTCGGCTAGACGGCATACGAGCTCCTCACCGGTAACAAACCCCAAGTTGGATACTTTTGAGTATTCGGCTCAAAGTGCTACATTCTTGATAAGCATCGTCGTTCTAAATTTGCTCCTAAGTCTCATGAAGGTTTCCTACTTGGTTATGGCTCAAACTCTCACACATACGGTGTCTACAACAATTTCACCTGAAAGGTTGAAGAGACGGTAGATGTGAAGTTTGATGAATCTAACGGCTCGCAAGTAGAGCAATTGCCAATTGATGTAGGAGACAAAGACCCCTCGGAAGCAATCCAAGACTTGTCTATTGGCAGGATTCGTCCAACGAAGGTGAAGGAGAGTACCTCGTCCGTCCAAGTGGAAGCTTCTACCTCACCACAAGGTGAACTAAGAGTTGATACGGAAGCATCCACAAGTGGGACACACCAAGATGAAGAAAACGAGGAAGTTCACCAAGAACGTCAACAACCTCCTTCTCCACCACGACAAGAGAACGACAACGCCAATAATGAAGAAGGCCAAGAAGAAGAACAAGATGAAGAAGATGTTCAACCAAGACCCAAGCAAAAGCTTTCACGAGTTCGAGCCAGGATAACTAAAGACCACCCCGTCGAGCAAATCTACAATGATATCCAAACCGGGAGAATCACTCGCTCTAAAACTCGTTTAGCTATCTTTTGTGAACACTATTCATTCATCTCTAGAATTGAACCTATGAAGGTTGAAGAAGCACTAGAAGATCCGGATTGGATAAATGCCATGCATTCAGAGGTACACAACTTTGAGAGAAATCAAGTTTGGACATTGGTTGAGAAGCCCGACAACAACCACAACATCATCGGTACCAAATGGGTGTTTCGCAACAAGCAAGATGAAGATGGACAAGTAGTTCGCAACAAAGCACGTCTCATTGCCCAAGGTTACACATAAGTCGAAGGTATGGACTATGGTGAGACTTATGCTCCCGTTGCTAGACTTGAATCCATTCACATCTTACTTGCCTATGCTAATCACCATGATATCCCCTTGTACCAAATGGACATTAAAAGTGCTTTTCTAAATGGTGAAATAGAGGAGGAAGTTTATGTTAAGCAACCTCCCGGCTTTATCAACCCTAAGAAACCTAATCCTGTTTACAAACTTCGCAAAGCTCTTTATGGACTTAAACAAGCTCCTAGAGCTTGGTATAAATGCTTAACCAAGTTCCTTATTGAAAAAGGCTTTGAAATTGGGAAAATTGATTCTACACTTTTTACTAAAAGGGTTAATGGAGAATTATTTGTATGCCAAATTTATGTTGATGATATTATATTTCGATCAACTAACCCTCATTTTAGTGAGAAGTTTGGAAAGATAATTTTGGAGAAGTTTGAGATGTCAATGATGAGTGAACTCAAATTCTTTCTTGGATTGCAAGTCAAGCAAACTAAGGAAGGTACTTTTGTCTCTCAAACGAAGTACACTAAGGACTTATTCAAGAAGTTCAATATGCAAGAATGCAAATCTATGACTACACCCATGCCTACTAGTGGACATCTTGATCTGACCAAAGATGGTGAACCGGTTGATCAAAAGGTTTATCGCTCTATGATTGGTTCGTTGTTATATCTATGTGCTTCACGTCCCGATATCATGCTAAGTGTGTGCATGTGTGCACGATATTTAAGCTGCTCCTAAAGAATGTCATTTTAAGGCCATGAAAAGGATAGTGAGACACTTAATTCATACACCAAATTTTGGCATTTGGTATCCTAAGAGGGCCTCTTTCGATCTTGTTGGCTACTCAGACTCGGACTTTGCCGGAGACAAGGTTGATAGAAAGTCCACTTCGGGTACTTGTCAATTCCTTGGTAGATCTCTTGTGTCTTGGTCTTCCAAGAAACAAAACTCGGTATCCTTATCCACCGCCGAAGTGGAATACATTGCCGCTGGTTCATGTTGTGCTCAATTACTTTGGATGACCCAAACTCTTAAAGATTATGGGATATACATGAAACATGTTCCATTACTTTGTGACAATGAAAGTGCTATCAAGATTGCTCACAATCCCGTGCAACACTCTGGAACTAAGCATATTGAAGTTCGTCATCATTTCATTCGAGATCATGTTGCTAAGGGTGACATTAATCTTAAGCATGTTCGCACCCAAAAGCAATTAGCGGATATTTTCACTAAACCACTTGATGAGAAAGTGTTTTGCAGGTTGAGAGGAGAACTGAACATCATTGATGCTTCAAACTTGGAGTAGGAACTCCATTTGATACATGCAAGACATATGGCTATGACTAATCCTTGATATTTCTCTTATGATGAAAATCTTACATCTTGGATATATTTGCATCTTGCATGTCATCTAACTTTTGTAGGAATTTGGAGGAATCTAAATCTATTAGATTGCAACACACTCACATATTGAGCAATCTCAACATCTCCAAAGTCACTACATAATGGTGGTTGAAGACAAGGAAGCAAAATTCATACATATCCTTTGACATATTCTAGGATGAAATTCATGATTATCCTCTTGGATACACAAGTGCTCTTCCTTGCAACTAACCCATGTAGCAGGACGAACACGAATTCCAAGTGGTGCTCCCAACTCTTAATGAGCTACATCAACCTTGAGCATCCCACACAAGTTCAACTACATGAACGATCAACACTACCACCCAAGGTATGTTTTTCCATCTTAGATAGGCTTTACTCCTAGTCATGAGATAAAGTAGCTCGATAAGATGTGAATACATCAAGATGCTTAAACGAAAAATGGTAACCCCATTTTTAGCTTAAACGATGAGTATGACCTATGATCAAGTGATCTCACTTGACTCCTAAGTCAATATACTCTAACATAGGTGACTTTGTCGCCAACCAATTCTAGATGAAGTTCTCTCTCGTGTTCTTTTCTGTGCTCTTGCATTTCTCTCATGCATATTTGTTTCCCCTTTCAAAAAAAACTTCATCTTGATTTCTTTTACAGTTTCTTCTTGTTTACTGTCTGTTATGCATTTCCTGCATCCCATTCATTGCAAATCATTCAGTTAATTCCTTGCAAATCCTTGTGAGATCTTACTTGTCTAGTGAGCTGAGGTGACAAGTGTTTTCTCTGCGATGAACTCGATCTCACCGGTTTGTTTTTTTTGGTCCAACCGAATCCTTTCGGTGTAACCGAAGCATACCACTCGGTGCCACCGATTTCACAATAGGAAAAACATTTTGCCACTTATTCCTCTTTACTTTTGATCCAGCTCAACTCAATGAATCTTGTCCTCTACAAGCATCACATTTTTATCAGTGCTCTATGCTGTGACTCAAGGACCAAACCCTTTCCCGACAAATTCCAAAAGGCCCTTCTTGGAAATTGATGTCAAAGGGGGAGAGAGAGATCACATCAAAGCTTATCACTTCCAAAGGGAGAGAGACAGTATCACTTCCACAGGGGGAGAGAGAGATCTCCAGGGGGAGAGAATACTCAAGAAGAGAGTAATCCTCAAGGATCCTAGATGCTTGGTGTTCAATAGGAGAGAGCCACATGTCTTCTTGAGGGGAAAGACATGTTCATATGTGCCTATTTGCATTATCTCTGATTTTGCATTTTTTCTCTGTTTTTCTGTTCCCTATCTTCTCCCAGTATCCCATGCTATATTCAGGGGGAGCAAGACATCTAAGGGAAAGAAATTCCTTAATTTTCCTGCACATCTTTACCTTTGGGGACATGTCTATGTGGTACTTAGTACTCACTCCCTACATGTCAACCCAGTCTTGGTATTCTTGTGGTTTCTTCTTTTTGCTCTGGCTAGTAGGTGTATCTGTGTTATCTAACCTTGTTTACGCAGGTTCATTCCATCCTAAGCCAACTCAAGACCACAAGGTAAGTATATGCATCACAGTCATGTGTATGAGGAATTCTTGCTGACGTACATATTGTGTGCAAGAAGGACTCATGAGCATGAAGGTACATTTCCCACATACACATCTGTTGCTATCTTTTGCTCTGATGCATATGGCCAAGATACATGTAACACATTGCCTACTCTGTCATGTTCATGCATTCACATGCCTCTATATTCCATATTCACATGATTGCATACATGTAGGGGGAGCCTATGCTTGTTACATGTCTTTCCAAAGCTTTACTTACTATTCTCTATATTTTTATCTAAAGCTTTGATGTATGTTGTCATGAATTACCAAAAAGGGGGAGATTGAAAGCACAAGTGCTCCCTGGGTGGTTTTGGTAATTAATGTCAACATATCTCTTGTTGGACTAACACTTTTACCTAGTATGTTTCAGACAAGTTCAACACTGGAGTGGCATGGACTAAAGGATGTGGAACCCCTTCAAGATGCTAAGGACAAAGGATTGGCTCAAGCTCCAAGGTCAAGACTCTACATTTTACATTTTAGTGATCCAAGATCACATTGAGTCTATAGGAAAAGCCAATACTATCAAGAGGGGATGAGGTGTTGCTTAATGGCTTGCTTGCTCAAAGTGCTTAGTGATATACTCCAAAGCCCTCAACTACTTCCTCACATCCACATTTGTCCTAAACCAAAAGAAACTCGGCCCCATCGATTCTTTCTATCCGGCTCCACCGAGTTCAGATGTCATAGCCACTGCCACAAACCCTAGGCAAATCGGTCTCACCGATAAGGATTTCCGTCTCACCGAGATGGGATTGTAATCTCTCTGTGTATGTCCTTTGCTAAAACCGGTCTCACCGAGTTTGAGCAATCGGTACTACCGAGATTACAATGCAAACTCTCTGGTTAACTTATTACCAAAATCGGTACTACCGAGTTTGTGTAGTCGGTCCTACCCAGTTTGCCTGACCAACTCTCTGGTTAGCTTATTACCAAAATTGGTCTCACCGAGTTTGAGTAATTGGTCTCACCAAGATTACGTTATGCCCTAACCCTAACCATATCGGTCCTACCGAGTTGCATGTCAGCCCCACCGAAAATCCTAATGGTCACTAAGTTTACTAAATCGGTCTGACCGAGTTTGTTGATTCGGTCCCACCAAGATTGGTAAATTGTGTGTAACGGTTAGATTTTGTGTGGAGGCTATATATACCCCTCCACCTGCTCTTCATTCATCGAGAGAGCCATTAGAACAAGCCTACACTTCCAACTTGTTGTTTCTAAGAGAGAACCACCTACTCATGTGTTGAGGCCAAGATATTCCATTCCTACCATATGAATCTTGATCTCTAGCCTTCCCCAAGTTGCTTTCCACTCAAATCTTCTTTCCACCAAATCCAAATCCTGTGAGAGAGAGAGTTGAGTGTTGGGGAGACTATCATTTGAAGCACAAAGCAACGAGTTCATCATCAACACACCATTTTTTACTTCTTGGAGAGTGGTGTCTCCTAGATTAGCTAGGTGTCACTTGGGAGCCTCCGACAAGATTGTGGAGTTGAACCAAGGAGTTTGTAAGGGCAAGGATATCGCCTACTTCGTGAAGATCTACCGCTAGTGAGGTAAGTCCTTCGTGGGCGACAGCCACGGTGGGATAGACAAGGTTGCTTCTTTGTGGACCCTTCTTGGGTGGAGCCCTCCGTGGACTCGCGCAACCGTTACCCTTCGTGGGTTGAAGTCTCCATCAACGTGGATGTATGATAGTACCACCTATCGGAACCACGGCTCAAAAATCACCGTGTCTCCAAATTGCGTTTGAAATCTCCAAACCCTTCCCCTTTACATTCTTGCAAGTTGCATGCTTTAATTTCCGCTGCTCATATACTCTTTGCATGCTTGCTTGAATTGTGTGAAGATTGCTTGACTTGTGCTAAGATAGCTAAAATCTGCCAAAGACTAAAATTGGGAAAAGGATAAGTTTTTAATTGGTCAAGTAGTCTAATCACCCCCCCTCTAGACATACTTTGAGATCCTACAATATCCCTCTTGGATGTCCATCATATTAGGACTAAATTCATAACCAAAGCAAATTACCATGATGTTTAAGACTCTCAAAATAATATAAGTGAAGCATGAGAGTTCATCAATTTCTTCAAAATAAAACCACCATCGTTCTCTAAAAAGATATAAGTGAAGCACTAGAGCAAATGAGAAACTACTCCGAAAGATATAACTGAAGAACAATGAGTAGTCGAATAATTGTGCAACTATGTGAAGACTCACTAACATTTAAGAATTTCATATCTTGGTACTTTATTCAAACATCAAGAAAACCTAATAAAATGAAATGATGCTCTAAGCAAAACCCATATCATGTGGTGAATAAAAATATAGCTCCAAGTAAAGTTACCGATGAACGAAGATGAAAGAGGGGATGCCATTTGGGGCATCCCCAAGCTTAGGATCTTGGTTGTCCTTGAATATTACCTTGGGGTGCCTTGGGCATCCCCAAGCTTAGGCTCTTGCCACTCCTTATTCCATAGTCCATTGAAACTTCACCCAAAACTTGAAAACTTCACAACACAAAACTCAATAGAAAACTCGTAAGCTACGTTAGTATAAGAAAAATAAATCACCACTTTTGGTAATGTTGTGAACTTATTCTTTATTTATATTGTTGTAATATATACTGTATTCCAACTTCTCTATCGTTCATACCCTCTGATACTACTCATAGATTCATTAAAATAAGCAAACAACACATAGAAAACAAAATCTGTCAAAAAGAGAACAGTCTATAGTAATCTGTAACTCTCGAATACTTCTATAACTCCAAAAATCCAGCCAAATTAGGAAGTCCTAAGAAATTTGTGTACAAATCTAGAGCAAAAATAATCAGATCAAAAGAATGTTTCTGTAAATTTTCGAAGCTAATTTATTAAGCACAAAAGTTTCTGATTTTCAGCAGGATTAGCACAACTATCACCGCAAGCTATCCCAAAGGTCTTACTTGGCACTTTATTGAGGAAAAAGCTATAAAACATGATTACTGCAGTATCTTAATCAGTTGGACACACAAAAACAGTAGGGGTAAATATTGGGTTGTCTCCAAACAAGCGCTTTTCTTTAATGCCTTTTTAGCTAGGCATGATAATGACTATGATGCTCACATAAAAGATAAGACTTGAAACATAATAGGAGCATCATGAAGCATATGACTAGCACATTTAAGTCTAACCCACTTCCTATGCATAGGGATTTTGTGAGAAAATAACTAATGGGAACCAGAACCAACTAGCATAGGAAAGCAAAACAAGCATAACTTCAAAACTTTCAACACATAGAGAGGAATCTTGATATTATTGCAACTCCTACAAGCATATATTCCTCTATCATAATAATTTTCAGTAGCATCATGAATGAATTTAACAATACAATTATCACATAAAGCATTCTTTTCATGATCTACAAGCATAGAAAATTTACTACTCTCCACATAAGCAAAATTCTATTGTTGTTTTTCTATTAGGTTGCCAGTTTTAACTACAACTTGATTACTCTCTATGGCGATGCTCAAATTGAAGGGAAAGCTGTTTTCTGGTCGAACTTTCTAGATTTTACTTACCATGTCTGGTGGGTATAGATTTTAGTATAATTAGAAAGAGTTGTGAGATAAATAATCCCAATGTGACATTGATCATTATATTTTTGTGTTTAATGCGATTATTGAACATGTTAGGTAAAGGAAAATACTCTTTAATGACCAAATTTTTACTTCGGCCAGCAATATTGATGACTCCGAGTATGAAAAGTTTATAGTGTTACGTTTTGCCCTGATTGGGAGGAACCCTATCCTCTATCTGTCTTGTATGCTTTTTAAAGAGAAGTGTCTCATCACACCCCACTTATCCTTGTCCAATAATAATTCACAACATATTTGTAGGTTTCAGAACTCATGTATGTTGAGAGATGGGTTTAATGAATTTGTTACTTCTATTTGGACACACTCTTATTCTGGGCAATTTAGTTGGATGAAAAAAAAAGATTAAAAGTCTTGAGGAAAAAAAACTTAGAGGTTGGGATAAAGATGATGCCTTATACAATAAATTAAGAATAGGAATTCTAGCTAAACTAGATGACATTGATAAAAATATTGAGATTCTCCTTATGATAGACAAGACTAAAAGGAGGCTTAGAGCCCAGTTGTGAAGGCTCTTGAAACAAGAGGAAATTAAATAGCTACAAAGATATAAGGAGAATGAATGTAAAGAGGGTGGGCAGTAATACTAGATATTATCATGCTAAAGCCAATGGTAGAAGAAGACAGAACAAAATTATTTTTACGGAACAAGAGCAATGGGTTATTGCAGATGAAGTGAAGTTGATGTTTTATATAACTAACTTTAATAATAATCAAAAGTTGTTTGTGCTGGCCAAGGAGTCCAACATTTCTTTGAATATTTCATGACACGCGTCAAATCTCTAGGGATGATGGTGAGAAGTTAGTTTTGCTCCTTTCATTGGATGAACTAAAGGTTGTTGTCTTTCAAATGGGAAAGAACAAAAGCCCTAGGCCTAATGGACTTCCTCCTGGGTTTTTTCAAATCTTCTGGAATGTAGTTAAATGGGATCTAAAAAGCCATTGGACTATTTTCATGCAGGAACTATGGATATTGCTAAACTTAATTATGGCATTACTCCCTAGTTTTAAAGACCAATGATGCTTCACAAATTCAATAGACTCATTTGTTTGCTTAACAAGAGTTTAAAAATCATTACTAAAGTTCTCATCAACACACTAACTAGGGTGGTGAATCTTATTATTCAAACAGTCAAACTAACTTTATTAAAGGCAGATGTACAATGAAAAGTGTTGTTGTATTGTATGAAGCCTTGAACTCTATTCATCACAACAAAGCGAATGTTCTTTGTTTAAAGTGGATTTTGAGAAGGCTTATGAAAAAATTAAATGGCCTTTTGTCCATTAAATGCTCAAACTAGAAGGATATTCAGATAAATGGTGTGATTATATTATTTTTACTATGAGGGGTGGACTTGTTGGGCTTAAGGTCAATGAAAAAATTGTCCTTTGTTTCAAAACACATAGGAGTTTGAGAGATGGGATGCCCTCTCTCATCTTTTATTTGATTTAGCTGTTGATGCCCTGTAAATGGCATTGTAAAAGGGGCCTTGGGAGAAATTGCGGATAATGGGGTTAATGCCCTCCAATTTGTAGAAGACACAAATTTTATTCTAGAATTGGATGAAACTAGTGCTATAAAATTAAATTAAACTTTACAAGACGATGATACAAATTCTACTTTACAATATCTTTAACCAAATGTTTAGTTTGACTATAAATTTTCATAAAAGCGAATTATGCATGTTCGGGCATGTTGAAAAACTGGCTTATTTTTTTAGAAAAGGAGGTTAAAATCGTGGCCTCTGCATCAATCGGTGCATACAACCATATTATTAATTATTCAACAAAAGGTTTGACAATGACATACACCAAGCCACCTGAAGCCACCACTTACACCTACAAACTCTATAATGTGGAGTGCTCTCACTCCCCATATCTAAAACCGGTGTCGTTCCCGATCCATCCACATAACGTATCGGAACCAACATCTAGTGCAGCTAGCCTCAAGCGTACACCACATGCACACGTTTTAGAAGCCGCCATTATCATCAGACCGCTGATCCATCTTCAAGAGGGAGATCTGCATCATCCTTGCTAGTTTGGCCATCCATTGATGCGACCACGGCGCCCAACAGCGCCACCTCCCTACGCTCGTCCATCTAGACGCCAAGACTCTGAAAGACTTGTCGTGCATAGCACCTGCCGACCAGGCATGACACAGCGTAGCACCTGTCGACCAGGAATTACTTGACATCTTCGTCGAAGCTCCGTGTAAGACGAAGCCGCTCCACTTCCTGCCTCTATCTTCCAGTGCTACTCCACAAATAATGCTCCCAAGAGAGAAACGGCACCATAGTACCATCATCGTTCGACCTGGAAGACCAAATCCTCGGGTTTCCCCAGAGAAGCATGCGTGGATCGATAGTAGTTACATGAAGATGCCTTCATCAAGGTAATGATGCTGAACGCCGCCATCACTCGCCATTGGCTTGATTTTCTCCGACAACTATGTCTCCCTGACCTGTGTAGGATCCTGTACAGAGCAGCAACACCAAATGATCGAGAGGGAGAAAACACACTCACACACTCACAGGTCATGCATGCAGATGAAGTGTTCGTGGCGAGCTGCACTGGCGATGGATGTTGGATGCATGCTGTAGACATCGGGTGGTTGGTCGCTCTCTTTTCCAGGCTGGCAGAAAGCTATCCTATTCCTAGGGCGGATTACTTATAGGCTAGTCCTCCGGACTCATGTATTAGTACCATTTGCTTGCTGTTGCCATGAACAATGCATGGATTGTTGCTACTCCACTGTCGCCTTCCTTGGGGAACTAAAAATCTAATGCCGGCTTAAAGACATCGTGTCAGTTCACTGTTTACAAGAAGAGCTGGTTTGGTTCGTTCCTAGTTGCTGAGAAAGCAACCGAAGAGCAAGTTTTCAAGCATGACAAAAATTAGTTCCCAGGCCATTGAGCAATACAAAATAAGGAGAGAAGTGGAGGTAGGGACTTTTGTCAGAATTTAATGATGATATCATGGAAGTAAGCCAAGTTGAAACTGGTGACTATTTTGTCAGGATTCTTGTTTTTATAAGGTTGCCAGTTTTAACTACAACTTGTTTACTCTCTATGGCGATGCTCAAATTGATGGCAAAGTTGCTTCTCTGGTAGAACTTTCTAGATTACTTTCCATGTGTGTTGGGTATAGATTTTAGCATAATTAGAAAGGGTTGTGAGAAAAGTAAACCCAATGACTCTGCTCATTGGATTTTTGTTTTAATGTAATTATTGAAAATCTTGGGTAAAGGAAAACGCTCATTAGTGACATAAATTTTACTTGGGCCAACAATATTGATGACTCCGAGTATGAAAGTGTATACATACTTTTTGGCCCCGATCGAGAGGAACAATATCCTCTATCTGTCTTGTATGCTTTGGAAAGAGAATTGTTTGATCACACCCCACTTATCCTTGTCCGATAATAATTCACAACATATGTGTAGGTTTCAGAACTGATGTATGTTAAGAGATGGGTTTAATGAATTTCTTACCTCTATTTGGACACACTTTTATTTTTGGCAATTTAGTTGGATGGCGAAAAAGATTAAGAGTCTTGAGGAAAAAGACTTAGAGGTTGGGATAAATGATGATGCCTTATACCATGAATTTAAAATAGGAATTCTAGCTAAACTAGATGACATTGATAAAAATGTTGACATTCTCCTTGTGATAGACAAGACTAAAAGGAGGCTTAGAGCCCAGTTCAGAAGGCTCTTAAAACAAAAAGAAATGGAATGGCTACAAAGATATAAGGCGGATGAAATTAAAGAGGGTGGGAAGTAATACTAGATATTATCATGCTAAAGCCAATGGTAGAAGAAGACATAATAAAATTATTTTTGCGGAACAAGAGGAATGGGTTATTGAAGGTGAAGTGGATTTGATGTTTTATATTACAAACTTTTATAACAATCAAAAGTTGTTTGTGCTGGCCAAGGAGTCCAACATTTCTTTGAATATTTCATGACACACGTCAAATTTCTAGGGATGATGGTGAGAAGTTAGTTTTGCTCCTTTCATTGGATGAACTGAAGACTATTGTCTTTCAAATGGGAAAGAACAAAAGCCCTAGGCCTGATGGACTTCCTCCTGGGGTTTTTTAAATCTTCTTGAATGTAGTTAAATGGGATCTAAAAAGCCATTGGACTATTTTCATGCAGGAACTATTGATATTGCTAAACTTAATTATGACATTATTCCCTAGTTTTAAAGACCAATGATGCTTCACAAATTCAATAGACTCATATGTTTGCTTAATGTGAGTTTCAAAATCCTTACTGAAGTTCTCATCAACACACTAACTAGGGTGGTGAATCTTGTTATTCAAACACTCAAACTAACTTTATTAAAGGCATATGTACAATGAAAGGTGTTGTGGTATTATATGAAGCCTTGAACTCTATTCATCACAACAAAGAGAATGTTCTTTGTTTAAAGTGTATTTTGAGAAGGCTTATGAAAAAAATTTAATGGCCTTTTGTCCATCAAATGGTCAAACTAAAAGGATATTGAGATAAATGGTGTGATTGGATTATTTTACTATGAGGGGAGGACATGTTGGTATTAAGAGAGATAGGATGCCCTCTCTCACCTTTTATTTGACTTAGCTGTTGATGCCCTGTAAATGGCATTGTAAAAGGGGCCTTGGGAGAAATTGTGGATAATGGGGTTAATGCCCTCCAATTTGTAGAAGACACGCATTTTATTCTACAAGACAATGAAACTAGTGCTATAAAACTAAATTAAATTTTACAAGACGATGACACCAATTCTATTTTACAATATGTTTGACCAAATGTTTGGTTTGACTATAAATTTTCATAAAAGCGAATTATGCATGTCCGGGCATGTTGAAAAACTGGCTTATTGTTTTTATAAAAGGAGGTTAAACCCCATGGCCTCTGCATCAATCAATGCATACAACCATATTTATTAATTATTCAACAAATGTATGACAAGAATATACACCAAGCCAATCGAAGCCACCACTCACACCTACAAACTCGATAATGTGGAGTGCTCTCACTGCCCATATCTAAAACCAGTGTCGTGCCCGATCCATCCACATAACATATCGGAACCAACAACAGGTGCAGCAGGTCTCAAGCGTACACCACATGCATACGTTTTAGGATCCGCCATCATCATCGGACCGCTGACCCATCTTTAGGAGAGAGATTCACATCATCCTTGCTAGTCTGGCCATCCGTTGACGCCACCACGGCGCCCAACGGCACCACCGCCCGGCGCTCGTCCATCTAGACACTGATATGTCTCCAACATATCTATAATTTTTGATTGTTCCATGCTATTATAGGAGACAATAGGAAGGAAAGTGGAAATCTTTACCCTTTCATTATTATTCCTTTTATATTCTATTGGTTTTCCCATCTTTCTATAGTTGTCAATATAAGCATTCTCACTGAAATTTACCATGCAAAACATATAGATATTTTTAGATTAGTTTCAATGTCATCTGTGAGAATGCATATTTCAATCCAACTATTTTTATGTGTCAATTCTTCACTCCCCAAAAATAGACAAAGCTCATTATAAAGTTCAAGGGTGATCAAGTCATTACAATATTTGGCCATGATTCGATCATGAAAAAGTTTTCATTGGAAATTAAGATGGCAATCCTTATTGCAAAGTTCACAAGTAATAGGATAAAGAGAACATAATTTTGTAGAAAATTCATCTATCACTTTGAGCAAAAAATGGTCCTATCATGTTTATGCTTCTTACAAAATCTATCTTCCCCGTAAGGCACGTCTTCACAAAGTCTTTCCACTCCACGAAAATTGACATGCTTATAAGAAACATTTTTGTCATGACTTGTGCAATCGTCATTAGCATTTTGGATATTCAAAGAATTCATACTAATAACATTGCTATCATGTTCATCATTTAAAGATTCTATGACAAACATTTTATTGAATTATTCTTCTATCAATTGAGCATAATTTTCCTTTCCATCATTTTCAAGAAAGACATAATAAAGACGAATAATATGAGGCCATATCAATTCCATTTTTTGTAGTTTTATTTTGTAAACCAAACTAGTGATAAAACAAGAAACTAAAAGATTCGATTGCAAGAACTAAAGATATACCTTCAAGCACTCACCGCCCTTACAATGGCGCCAGAAAAGAGTTTGATGTCTACTATGCAACTTTGTTCTCGTAGACTCGTGTTGGGCCTCCAAGCGTATAGTTTTGTAGGACAGTAGCAATTTTCCCTCAAGTGGATGACCTACGTTTTATCAATCCATGGGAGGCGTAGGATGAAGTTGGTCTCTCTCAAATAACCCTGCAACCAAATAACAAAGAGTCTCTTGTGTCCCCAACACACCGAATACAATGGTAATTTGTATAGGTGCACTAGTTCGGAGAAGAGATGGTGATACAAGTGTAGCAATGATAGTAGGTAATGATTTTTGTAATAGTAACAATAAAAATAGCAAGGTAGCAATTGATAAAATGAAGCACAAACGGTATTGCAATGCTTGAAAATGAGGCCTAGGGTCCGTACTTTCGCTAGTGGAATCTCTCAACAATGCTAATCTGATTGGATCATATAACCATCCCTCAAAGTGCGATGAAGAATCACACCAAAGTTCTTATCTAGCAGAGAATCACTCCAAAGTTCTTATCTCCGTCCTGGAAAAACATAAACGGTCCCAAACGAGGACAAAAAGGCGCCTAACAACAACTACACGCACACAAGGTTATGTCTGCTTACCGGGCCAGGGTAATGCACACCCATAACCTTCCCTCGTTGGAGGCACCGGCGAGAGACATGGCAATAGACCGCATTAGGGCCTTTCCATAAAGGCAAATGTGGTTGCACTGGAAAAGCCCGGTTCGATGGCACCTGATCAACTTAATGACAGAATTTATCCCCAAGGTAGATCTGATATTCCGATATCATATATCCATATGTCAACCAAGTAATAACAATATCCAACAAATGATCCAAAGAATATCCTAGTCATAACATAATACTTCGAGGATAGCATAATAACTGAGATCTGATAATACTAGCCACTAATAATCCAATGGCAACGTGATATCCATCAACTGCAAGCATAAATCCTAGTAATCCAAACAGTAGCATGGCAATAGCAAGATCAAAAATAACTCCGAGAAATGCCATTCACAAAATCATGTAGCTAAAGCAATAATTTTACTAAGTTCAAATAAATAAACCATGTCAGTCCATTGCAATCATGCAAATGGAGGGTGTGGCTTGCCTGGGAGAGATGGATTCACTGAGAAGAAGTGCGAGAAGCTTGTGGAAATAATCGTCGGAAAACATTCTCGCTCGGAGGGGGCTGAATAAGTGCTGGGACAAAATGGTCAGTTTCAGAATGTTAACACATGGTAAATGACTCCATCAGAATGGACTCGATGAAACAAAGAAGTGGGCTTTGGAATCACCTCATTTGGAGTTGTGACCAAAAACTTATAAAGGTTTTTCTGCCAAGGACCTATCTACAAATATTTTATCCACAAACGAGCCCCTCATTGAAAAAAATAGAATGCGCACTCGAGGAAATATGCTTTCAGCAAACTGAAAATGCATTCCTGGTCGAAGAACACTAGAGTACGCTTTCAGAAATCGAAGAAGTAATCCATTGGATTATGCCTCCACTTATCCATCTTAGCAAAGGCAGGACCGGGCCTAGTGCCGCTGACGGGTGGGGCCCCGGGGTCCACGCGCTAGTCAACTCCCTCCTCCTGCGCCTGCTCCTTCTTCCCCGATGCCGCACATAGAGTAGAGGAGGGCCGCTGGCGCCAGCGCTCACTCCGGTGACTCGGGCCACCTAGTGCGAAGCTCGGACCGCCCGAGTGTTCAGGACGGCGAGACGCACCCGTCCCTCGACCTCACGCACGCCCGGGAGCAGTGGGCAGAACAGGGGCAAGGATGGGGCAGACGGGGGCTTCGGTCGATGGCAAGGTTGTGGCAAACAGCCACCGGAGAAGGAGAAGAGGTGTTGGGGAGGCTCCAGGGTGGTTTGTTGCGGTGGAGGAGGCATCTGGTAGAGGTGGAAGTGAGGGAGGGGCTCGTCTCCGGGTGAATTAGAGAAGATGGTTGCGGCGGCCATGGCGGCGAGGGCGAGTAGGGAGAGCTCCAGAGGCTCGATGGAGAGGTTGGAGGGAGAGCTGGGAGGGTGAGGAGCCCGTGGGTGAAATCAAAGGGCTCGGGGGAGGCCTATATATAGCCGGGAGGGGATGCTGAGGTCGGAGGCCGCCATGCACGTCCGGTAGACACCCTGGCGGGCCTCAGCAATCACGGGAGGGCGAGGAACGAGACGAGGCAGCGCTGGCAAGCTTCACGGGGCGGAGGAGGCCAAGGGGCACGGGGAGGAAGAGACGAGCGCCATTAAAGCCCTGTCGGCCACTATTTGCCCGTGGGCACGTGGCAGCGAGCACTGACGAGGAAGCTGCCGGAGGGGGAGAGGGGTCCAGGGTGAAGGCGACGACACAGGGAAACTACTAGACAAGATCACGCGCACGAAGACGATGATGGGAGGAGGGGACAGAGCTAGGCGACATCCTGGACGCGGCCACAACGAGCAGAGTGCGTGGATCGTCATGCCAATAACGCGGTGACCACGTGAACCGGGGCATCCCGTGTGCTCTGGCACCCAAAATCTTGTCTAGCAGGTAGTCCTTCCAAGATGAAGCATTTATGAGGCTATGGCTTGATTTGGGGTGCTGTGGTTAGATGGTAGTGATCGTCTGAAGTTTGTTGTAGCAAACTTGGCTGCACACTGGTGATCAACAGGGAGTAGATTGGAGCCAAAGTTGTTATCTAGGGTGATTAACTAAGGAAGGACTATAATCTTGGGGAGTTTGAGGAGAAATGGACCAAGGCTTAATATAGTTGCTTTGCAACTGACCAAAATGATCCAGAAAAGAGATTTAGATGGTGCACTCAAATAAAGAAGCCACTTGAGTTGAAATTATGCATGGCAAGGTTATTTGGGCATATGAAGTGGATGTAAAAATTTCAGGCCATTTGGACTTGCCAAAATGGTAATTATTTCACAAATATCTTCACTGACCAGAAACTTGCAATAATATTGGTGGGAAAATGGCTTGATGAAATGGTCTCAAACTTGGTGGAGAGATTTTATATGGATGTTAGTATGATCTGGTAATTTCTCAAAATTAATGAAGATATATAAATTATACTTGCTTCATTGCATCAAAATATCAACAAAATCAAAGATTTGAAGCTGTGCTCACATTGATGGTTGGATGGAGCTGAAAATTAGAGGATGGTAATGATATGAGCACATGAAGAGGCATGCAAAATTTCAGCTCATTTGGATATTCCTAGATAGTGCTTCCTTCACAATGGCTTCTGGTTGAAAGAAACTTTGAAAAATCACTAAGGAAGATTTACTAGGAAAATAAAGTTGAATTTTGGCATGACGCAATTATTTGGACATGAAAGAATGCGCAAAAAGTTTCGGAGCAAACAAGATAAGATAAATGGCACTTCCTTCACAAAATGACATTCAGGATAGAATAGACGAATGAATATTGGGGAATTATTTTTCAATGGGCCAAGGAAATGTTTGGGCATATTTGAGTCATATATGACCCAAAGAAATTATGAGAATTATTTGGGAATTTTAGGATGGATAAAAATATAGGTTGCTTCACAACCTAGGGCAAACGGGGTTATTTTCTTAATAGAAAAAGAATATTCCCAATAAAAGAATATTGGGATTTTGGCTAGGATGGAACTAGAATGGTCTTGGGATAAGTTTGAGCATGATGAGCCACTTGGGAGAAGAAAAAAATGATGATCTCCCAGGTTTCAAGTCCACAAATCCACTCCAAAAAGAAAAACAAAGCAAAAATCAAATAAAGCAAAAAAGAAAAAGAAAAGGGCCAAAAACCAGGCTATTGCAAACCTCCCCCCTTAAAGAAATCTCGTCCTCGAGATTTGGTTGCTCAGGGAACAAGTATGCTTATATCTTAAGGAAAGCGTCTCCAACTCGGGTATCCTTTTCCTTTGTTTGTTGTTCCCCCAAGAATTTCATAATATCTGATTACTCTGCTCTAGGGTGGATTGCTTGACCATTCCCAAATTCTGACAGATCTTTCCTCATATACCAAATCCTTATGTTGACGGTGATACTTTCCTATCTGTCGATGATATTCTGAGCATGACTTTCCTTTGGTCGGGAAAAACCTTTTACATAGGCCATTTGGTTGTCCAAACAAATACATGTCTTCCGGGTGCAAATAATACTAGGAATCATGACCATTCTTCTGATGAGACCTGACTGCTTGTAGGTGGTACTGTTTTCCCTTGATTTTCTTCCTTGGCTTGAGCAGGAGGTATGTACCAAATATGAGTCTGCCTTCTGTCAAGGGCAATATAACGTAGTATGGGCTTGTAGATGTAGCATACCTCAAACTTCGAGACTGTCCTGACAGAGATGGTTATGGCAAAATGCTTTTCCTGATAGATTGTATGTGCTCTTCTTTTTGCTCGTGAGTACATCGGATCTGAGTGAGTGTTCGGCTTTTTGGATTACCCATGTTGTCGGTATACCCATCTATGGAAATAGACTGCGGGGTGTTTTGACACGGTTATCGACATCAAACTGCGGAGGAACTCTTGGGTCTGACAGAATAAACTGGAGTATCCCGCATTAACCATTTCAAGTGGGTCAGTGAAATATGGGGATAGCATAGACCTCTGAAGGTACGTTTTTGTGGATCCATATGGAATCTTGGTATCCAACAATTTTGGGTATCTGGTCCCTGATGGCCGAAAAAATCATCATACCTTTGGTTTGAGTTTCTTGTTCTGCCAATGATTTTCTTTGTCAGGGTATCTTACAGAAATATCTTGGCCACATATGTATTTGATTCTTCATGAATCCTTTAATGTGGGTAATGCAATCTATATGGCATCATTACTTGTGTTTGTTCTTTTGACCTGGGTCCGCACTCAGAAGACATATACTCGGGGCTTGTGGTTGTCCAAAGCTCGTTGTTGAGACTAATCATGCAAGAGGGTGACAAGGTTTCATGAGATTTGCTTGTCAGGTGCGGTTATAATGACCTTTGAAATTGTTGTCCAAATTGTTGATGCTGCGTTATTAGCCTTGGCATTTTGCTGATTCTTGCATCACATGAGGTGTATCCATGCTTATCTTCATTGGGCATGACTCATGAGTTTTGTTAAATCCTTATATTCCTTAAGTAATTCTGCTTGATCATAGTTGTATCCTCGAATGAGTGCCTTGTATGTCCGGGGATACATTCTCACCGTATAGATGGAAAGATATGTAGTCGAACACTCAATTTCTAAAGCAGACATATGCCTTGACTAATTTGTACTTATGACAAAAAATATTGCGGATCTGATTCTTGAGCTATACTGCCATAAACTACCAACTCACCGTATAATCTCTGAGGACGGTGCAATAGTGTGGTACTGACACGGACTGGGTGGCTTACGAGAGAAGCCATCCGAGTAGCTTGACAAGGAAGACTCGTTAGCTTCTGCTTGAAGCTTTTGCCTGGGTAGCGTGCAGAAGAAGCCTCGATAGCTTACACACGAAGCTTGGCCTGAGTATCGTGCTAGAGAAGCCCGGGTTCCATACTTGAGAAGCTTCTCCTCGGGTTTCTTGTTGAGGAAGATTCAATTCCTTATGTCAGAAGATTTTATCGAGGTACCTTGCATTGGAGGACTGGGTATCTTGGACCGGAAGCGATCCACGTATCGTACCAAATTTTTTTGAGTCTTGCCTCATAAGCTTCTTCTGCTAGCCTGTGGAGGAAATCTGAGCTTCTTATATAAAAACGTCTCATGGTGATGGGTGGACTGGACACCAAACATATGTCCATAATATATGTGTGTCTGGTTACTAGCCTTGTAAAATTATTTCACTGACTTCCTTTGTCACAGCACATTTTGGCTTTCTTTCCAAAGTAGAGCATGTTTCCCAAGCTCACTCATAGCTAAAGCAGACATTGTATACGGATCATACCTTGTACCGGAAATGTACTATTGGTCTTGTGCTTGCCTTACATACCTGCTGGTTTGATCATTATTGTTGCGACATGGGCATAACAGATGCAGACTTGCTCTCGATATTCGATTAGTGACACCATTTATATACTGAGAAGATATTCCATAATGTTTAGCTGATCTTCTTCCAAATATCCTCATTGCTTCTTCGAGTTCGGCGCCGGTTGATGAGCAACTTTTATAGGGGAAAATAATGTAACACCGGGGCCCAAAAAGAAACAAATAAAACAACCAAACCAAAGAATAAAACGCATACAAATCACACACAAGCAATATCACATATATGCTATCCACACAATATGCACTCCTACCTAAGCACACATATCTCGCGGCAACTTCGGTACTACGATCTAACATGTTGTGGCGATGTCCACGAGGATGAAACAATGTGTGGAAAAGTTGGTGTCAACTGCGCTACACGAAGTGCTAGCTTAGCTAGGTGGCAACCTGGACTAGCTTGGAGGCGAGGACATACTTGGTAACCATGTAGCGGGAAACGGAATGTCGCGACCACATCATTATCAAGCGGTTGGAAGGGATCTGTACTCGCCCATAGATAGGATAGCAGGAAAAAATGAGTCGGCTAACATTGCCCTTTCTTGATAACTAAGATCATTAAGGGTTGCCAATGCGACAAAAGGGCATGTTTTGGGGTAGCAATTTGTCTACCATCAGAATGATAGGGATAGCTGGAAGGAGGAGATCGGTGTGATACCTGTGCACCATTCCTGAAAACAGTGTCTGGATCTCTTGGCATCACTCTACTGAGATGGCGATGATAACAAACACCGAAAGAAAAAGGAAACCAGAGGAATGCAGAGGCTGAGCTGTAGAGAATCAGGATCCGATGCCATCTACACTCACCAGATAAACCGTTAGCAGAAATACTAAGGCCATATGTATGCTATGCAACAACCAAATGCAGCAACCAAATGCAGCAAACAAGGCAGACTCTATACTACCGATTTTTAATGCTCGTGCTAACTAGGGCGTCCTACATCCAGACTTCCCTGATACCAAGCCTTGTGGCACCCCGGATCAAAGAAAGCGGAATGCCCCGTATTCCAGCCCAGAGATCGAGGAGAAGTCTTCTGCAATACGACATTGCTTGACATAGAACAAATCAGCTCTTATTACAAAGGATAAATACAAGGGTCTGATGTTACAAAGGATCACATTAGCACGACAACACTATGCCTGCGATACTATGCTTGCTCTATGCTAGCAGCGGAACAACTCATAGTAGCGGAAATCTTCTAGCAACGGAACAACGACGAAGGTGGTGAACTCCACTCCGTAGGGACCCTGGCTGGGACATGATCTAGCTCGCACGCGCGGTAACCTCGACAAGCAATCAATCAGTCACGGCATCACCTGCAACCTGGCATGACACGCTAGGTTAGTACATTGAATGTACTTGCAAGCTCACAACAACCAAAAGCATGAAGGCAAGACAACAACATAGCATTAAATAGGTTAATTAAATTAACAATTACCAGGATGTGGAAACAATAACTAAGGCGATATAATACTACTAGAATGTTGGTAAACCATCATCTCAATCTCAATAACCATCTCACTCTTGGCTATCCGGCCAAGAAATATACAATCTCGAGCACCTCGTGACCCACATGATCACCTCGGGTTCAAAACATCCACATGATCACCTCGGGTTCAAAACATCCACATGATCACCTCATGATCAAAACATCCACATGATAACCTCATGACCACATCACAAACTGAATGATCATCCTCGAAATCATCCCAACATCATCATCGGCATCCTGCCAAATGATAACCCACAAGTATAGGGGATCGCAATAGTATTTGAGGGTAGAGTATTCAACCCAAATTTGTTGATTCGACACAAGGGGAGCCAAAGAATATTCTCAAGTATTAGCAGTTGAGTTGTTAATTCAACCACACCAGAAAGACTTAATATCTGCAGCAAAATATTTAGTAGCAAAGTAGTCTGGAAGTAACGTAACGGTAGCAAAAGAAACAGTAGCAGTTTTGTAGTAATCGTAGCAGTGGCAACGGAAAATTAACTAAGCAAAGATCAATACATGAAAAGCTCATAGGAAATGTATCAATGATGAATAATTATGTCGGATGCGATTCCTCATGTAATAGTTATAACATAGGGTGGCACAGAACTAGCTCCAGTTCATCAATGTAATGTAGGCATGTATTCCAAATATAGTCATACATGCTTATGGAAAATAACTTGCATGACATCTTTTGTCCTACCCTCACGTGGCAGTGGAGTCCTATTGGAAACTAAGGGATATTAAGGCCTCCTTTTAATAGAGTACCGGACCAAAGCATTAGCACTTAGTGAATACATGAACTCCTCAAACTACGGTCATCACCGGGAGTGGTCCCGATTATTGTCACTTCGGGGTTGCCGGATCATAACACATAGTAGGTGACTATTGACTTGCAAGATAGGATCAAGAACTCACATATATTCATGAAAACATAATAGGATCAGATCTGAAATCATGGCACTTGGGCCCTAGTGACAAGCATTAACCATAACAAAGTCATAGCAACATCAATCTTAGAACATAATGGACACTAGGGATCAAACACTAACAAAACTAACTCGATCACATGGTAAATCTCATCCAATCCATCACCGTCCAGCAAGCCTACGATGAGATTACTCACACATGGCAGTGAGCATCATGAAATTGGTGATGGAGGATGGTTGATGATGACAATGGCGATGGATTCCCCTCTCCGAAGCCCCGAACAGACTCCAGATCAACCCTCCCGAGGAAGATTAGAGCTTGGCGGCGGCTCCGTATCGTAAAACACAATGAATCCTTCTCTCTGAATTTTTCCTCCCCGAAAGTGAATATATGGAGTTGGGGTTGACGTTGATGGAGTCCCAGGAGGGCCACGAGGCAGGGGGTGGGGGCGCCCTGTACCCTCGTGGACAGGTTGTGGGCCCCCTAATGCTGATTCTTTTGCCAATATCTTTTATTAATTCCAAAACATGTCTCCGTGGATTTTTCAGGTCATTCCGAGAACTTTTGTTTCGGCACAAAAATAACACCATGGCAGTTCTACTGAAAACAACGCCAGTCTGGGTTAGTTCCATTTAAATCATGCAAGTTAGAGTCGAAAACAAGGGCAAAAGTGTTTGGAAAAGTAGATACGTTGGAGATATATAAACTCCCCCAAGCTTAAACCTTTGCTTGTCCTCAAGCAATTCAGTTGATAAACTGAAAGTGATAAAGAAATTTTTTTACAAACTCTGTTTGATCTTGTTGCAAATATGTAGAGCCAGCATTAAAGTTTTCAGCAAAGATTATGAACTAACCATATTCACAATAACATTTAGGTCTCATGTTTACTCATATCATTGACATAATCAACTAGCGAGCAATAATAAAATATCTCGGATGAAAACACTTTCTCAAAACAATCATAATATGATATAATAAGATGGTATCTCGCTAGCCCTTTCTTAGACCGCCAAACATAAATGCAAAGCACCCGTGAAGATCAAGGACTGACTAGACATTGTAATTCATGGTAAAGAGATCCAGTCACAGTCATACTCAATGTAAATTAATAGCAATGCATGCAAATGATAGCGGTGCTCTCCAACTGGTGCTTTTTTAATAATAGGATGATGTCTCAACATAAAAGTAAATAATAGGCCCTTCGTAGAGGGAAGCAGGGATTTGTAGAGGTGCCAGAGCTCGAGTTTTGAAACAGAGATAAATAATATTTTGAGCGGCATTCTTTCATTGTCAACATAAATACCAAGAGATCTCGATATCTTCCATGCTACATACATTATAGGCGGTTCCTAAATAGAATGGTAAAGTTTATACTTCCCCACCACCAACAAACATCAATACATGGCTTGTCCGAAACAACGGGTGTCAGTGTCAAAACCGGAGGATCTCGGGTAGGGGGTCCCGAACTGTGCGTCTAAGGCTAATGGTAACATGAGGCTGGGGACACGATGTTTACCCAGGTTCGGGCCCTCTTCATGGAGGTTATACCCTACTTCCTGCTTGATTGATCTTGATGATATGAGTATTACAAGAGTTGATCTACCACGAGATCGTAGAGGCTAACCCTAGAAGCTAGCCTATGATTATGATTATTGTTGTTCTACGGACTTAAAACCCTTTGGTTTATATAGACATCGGAGGGGCTTGGGTTACACAGAGTCGGTTACAGAGAAGGAGATCTACATATCCGAATCACCAAGCTTGCCTTCCACGCAAAGGAGAGTCCCATCCGGACACAGGACGAAGTCTTCAATCTTGTATCTTCATAGTCCAACAGTCCGGCCAAAGGATATAGTCCGGCTGTCCGGATACCCCTTAATCTAGGATTCCCTCAACGGCTGCCGTCCAACTAACAACAATCCTGGGGGAGTTTTGTTTGCAATTATTTTGATATGATTTGAGCATGGGGCTGCACATCCCGGTTACCAACCATTTTCTCATGAATGATGAGCGGAGTCCACTCATCGTGAGAATAACCCACCTAGCATGGAAGATATAGACAACCCTAGTTGATACATGAGCTATTCGAGCATACAAAATAGAATTTCATTTGAAGGTTTAGAGTTTGGCACATAAAAATTTACTTGGAATGGCAGGTAGATACCGCATATAGGAAGGTATGGTGGACTCATATGGAATAACTTTGGGGTTTATGGAAGACGATGCACAAGCAGCATTCCCGCTTAGTACAAATGAAGGCTAGAAAGAGACTGGGAAGCGACCAACTAGAGAGCGACAACCGTCATGAACATGTATTAATATTAATCAACAATGAGTGCAAGCATGAGTAGGATATAAATCAGCATGAACATAAATATCGTAGAGGCTATGTTGATTTTGTTTCAACTACATGCGTGAACATGTGCCAGATCAAGCCACTCGAATCATTCAAAGGAGGATACCACCCTATCATACCACATTACAACCAGTTTAATAGCATGTTGGCACGCAAGATAAACCATTATAAACTCCTAGCTAATTAAGCATGGCATGAGCAACTATAACCTCCAATTGTCACTGCAAACATGTTTCATCCAGAATAGGTTGAATCAAGAACGATGGACTAATCATATTTACAAAAACAAGATAGGTCGAGTTCATACCAGCTTCTCTCATCTCAATCAGTCCATCATATATCGTCATTATTGCCTTTCACTCGCACGACCGAACAGTGTGGATAATAATAATAGTTTACGTGCATTGGACTAAGCTGGAATCTGCAAACATTTAATACAAAGGAGAAGATAAGGTAATATGGGCTCTTGATTTAGATCAAAAATAATGCATATGAGAGCCACTCAACATTTTCATCATGGTCTTCTCCTCTCGACCCCCAAAGAAAAGAAAAGAAATAAAACTATTTACACGAGAAAGCTCCCAACAAGCAAAAGAAGAGCGATAATTCTTTTTGGGTTTTCTTTTAATTACTACTACAAGCATGGAAAATAAACTAGCTAAAGGCTACAACTAATTTTTTGGTTTTTCTTAAAGTTTTTCAAACACACAAGAAGAAAGCAAGAAAAGGAAATAAACTAGCATGGATAGTGCAATGAAAAAGTATGAGCACCGACAACTAGCATGAGTGTGTGAACATGAATGTAATGTCGGTGAGAAATACGTACTCCCCCAAGATTAGGCTTTTGGCCTAAGTTGGTCTATGGCCACTGGTCGAAGCTACTCTCTCCGGTGTACTGAGGAGGGTCCTCAGGGTGCCACTGGTTAGCAATCTCCTTCGTATCCCACTGATAAACAGACTGCCAATATGGGTCAAGTGGTGGCTCAGGCTCAGGCTCTAGGACTTTTGTCAGCCTCCAGTATGCATAAATGGCCTCAGGCAAGATGAGGTACGTGCCTGAAAGTATGTTAAACAAAGAGGGTGCAGGCAAGATAATAGTCTCACAGTCAGTTTTATCAAATATCAAAGTATACTTAAGCATCTTCTTCTTATTTTTAATAATAAATTCATGTTGTACCATACTCTTATAATCTAGAAAAATAGTGGGCAACAACTTTTCCTCTTTCTCATGATGCCTAATAGGTATCTCAAAATGTTTAGCAAGGCGTGAGGCAAAGATGCCTCTGAAGATGGGGCCCTTTGTATGGTTCAGACTTAATCATTTAGCAACGATAGCGCCTAAGCTGAAAGTTGTATCATGAAACAAAGCATGGTGCAAAATGACAAGATCCGGAGCACTAAGATTTCCACTGTTCCCGCGACCAATTAAGCATCTACTAGCAAATATCACAAAGTAACGTAGAACAGGAAAATGTATACTAGTAATTTTCTTGCATCAAAAACTTCCCTCATTTCCCCTACAGCAATTCTATCAATAAATTCATCCACATCACTACGATGTGGTTCCTCGATGCTGCCCACAAAGGGTATCGTGCAAACCTGACAATTATCATGCAGTGACATCTCCTTAACCTCATCATATAAGTGAAACTCCACTGAAGGTGGTGATTTCTTAGCACAGATTTTTTTTCCACGGAAATATTAGTGAGTAGGAGATACTGTTCGAGCTGGTCGTGGAAGAAATCGGTGAGGCCCGCGTTCTCAGCCAAGTGATAAAAGTCATCGTGAATTTCGGTGGCCCTCAAGAACGTATCACAAGGCCATTCACACGGCTGGAGCTCCGCGGTGCGAGGAAGATGGTACTTGGGCCTTTTGTTCTCCTCATTCTGCTTATCCTTTGAGCTTCGGCTCGAAGAGCCCCTCAACAATCTCTTCATCATTTTCTCCGAAAATTTCTGAAATTTTTAGTGACTTGAAATAAAAGTGAACCAAACTCAACAAGATTAGTAGCAACTACTCCCACAAGTGCCTAGAGGCTAAATCATGCATTAAAACTACTTGGGACCATATAAATTTGACATGCAAGCTCAAGAAGAGGGTCACCTTAGCAGCAAAAATTTGTAATAAATAAAGAACTAGAACAAAAACTAATTGGACCATTGGAGGAGTCACATACCGAAGAACAATCACCAAGACAGTTTTGTGAATGAAGCTTTGAGCAAGGAGATCGAAAATGGCAGCAAGATGAGCTAGAACACGGGTTTGAGCTATGGGAGTATTTTTTCTAGAGGAAGACGAAGTGAGTGGTGCTGGAATAAGTGGAGGGGGTCCACCTGGGGCCCATGAGACAGGGGGGCGCTCTGTGCCCTCGTGGCCAAATGGTGGGTCCCCCTGGTGTGTTCTGAGTGCCAGAAATTCTTAAATATTCTAAAAAACATACTTCATTTTCAAGGCATTTGAAGAACTTCTATTTTCGGGATATTTTTTATTGCATGTGTAGCTCAGAAAACAGACATAAAAATACTATTTTTTCTTTATTTAATCTAAATAATAGAAAGTAAAAGGAGGGTACAGAGAGTTGTGCTTTCTAACTTCATCCATCTCATGCTCAACAAGGTTGATCAAGTCTTGTTAACAAACCTCTTCCGAATAACATAAAACAGGATAACTGTTGAATAACACTAGGTTACATCAATGGGGATATGCATGTCCCCAACAATAAGAATATCATATTGATTTTTGACAGTAGGAAGAGGAAATTCAAAACCTCCAATAGTAATCATTGAAAATTTTCCAATAGAATTTATACAATGAACTTGAGGTTGTTTCCTCGGAAAGTGTACCGTATGCTCATTGCCATTAACATGAAAAGTCACATTGCCTTTGTTGCAATCAATAACAGCCCCTGCAATATTCAAAAAGGTTCTACCAAGGATAATTGACATACTATCGTCCTCGGGAATATCAAGAATAACAAAGTCTGTTAAAATAGTAACGTTTGCAACCACAACAGGCACATCCTCACAAATACCGACAAGTACATCAGTTGATTTATCGACCATTTGCAAAGAGATTTCAGTAGGTGTCAACTTATTCAAACCTACGATATAAAGAGAGAGGCATAATACTAACACCGGTTCCAAGTTCACATAAAGCAGTTTTAACATAGTTTCTTTTGATGGAGCATGGTATAGTTGGTACTCCTGGATCTCCAAGTTTCTTTGGTATTCCACACTTAAAAGTATAATTAGCAAGCATGGTGGAAATTTTAGCTTCCGATATGTTTTTTTATTTGTAACAATATCTTTCATGTACTTAGCATAAGGATTCATTTTAAGCATATCAGTCAAACACATATTCAAAAAGATAGGTCTAATCATTTCAGCAAAGCACTCAAAATCCTCATCATCCTTCTTCTTGGATGGCTTAGGAGGAAAAGGCATTGGTTTCTGAGCCCATGGTTCTCTTTCTTTAGTGTGCTTCCTAGCAACGAAGTCTTTCTTATCATAATGTTGATTCTTTGATTGTGGGTTATCAAGATCAACCGCAGGTTCAATTTCTACATCATTGTTATTGCTATGTTGAGCATGAACATGAACATCATCATTAACATTATCACTAGGTTCATGCTCATTACCAGATTGTGTTTCAACATTAGAAATATAAATATCATTGGGATTCTCAGGTGTGTCTATAACAGGTTCTCTAGGAGCATGCAAAGTACTATCATTTTTCTTTTTCCTTTTCTTAGAAGGACTAGATGCATCAATATTAGTTCTCTGAGAATCTTGCTCAAGTCTCTTAGGATGGCCCTCGAGATACAAAGGTTCCTGAGTCATTCTACCTCCTCTAGTCATAACTCTAACAACATTATCATTTTTCTTATTATTTAATTCATTGAGCAAATCATCTTGTTCCTTAAGTACTTGCTCTACTTGAGTGGTAACCATAGATGCATGTTTACTAATAAGCTTAAGATCACCTTTAACTGTAGACATATAATCACTCAAGTGTTCAATGATATAAGCATTACGTTTCAATTGTCTACCAACATAAGCATTGAAGTTTTCTTGCTTAACAATAAAATTATCGAATTCGTCCAATCATTGGCTAGTAGACTTATAATGAGGGATATCACCTTCATCAAATCTACAGAGAGAATTGACCTTTACTACCTGTGTCGGGTTATCAAGACCATGTATTTGTTCAATATGTGGTAAATTCTTAACATCTTTAGCTTTAATACCCCTTTCCTTCATAGCTTTCTTTGCCTCTTGCATATCTTCAGGACTGAGAAATAGAATACCCCTTTTCTTTGGAGTTGGCTTCGGAGTTGGTTTAGGAAGTGCAATTATTATCATTGCTCAATATATTATTCAATAGCAATTTAGCTTGCTCAACAGTTCTTTCCCTGAAACTATCTAGGTGGTCTCTGGAAGCATCGGTTAGTCCATTATAAAAGATATCAAGTATTTCATTTTTCTTGAGAGGATGATTAGGAAAAGCATTAAGTAATTGAAGAAGCCTCCCGCAAGCTTGTGGGAGACTCTCTTCTTCAATTTGCACAAAATTATATATTTCCCTTAAGGCAGCTTGTTTCATATTGGCGGGGAAATATTTAGCAGAGAAGTAATAAATCATATCCTGTGGACTACGCACACAACCGGGAGCAAGAGAATTAAACCATATTTTAGCGTCACCCTTTAATGAGAAAGGAAAGAATTTAAGGATATAATAATAGCGAATTTTTTCCTCATGACTAAATAGGGTGGTTATATCATTCAATTTAGTAAGATGTGCCACAACAGTTTCAGATTCATAGCCATATAAAGGATCAGATTCAACCAAAGTAATTAACTCAGGATCGACAGAGAAATCATAATCCTTATCAGAAATGCAGATAGGTCAATTAGCAAAAGTAGGGTCATATTTCATTCTACCATTCAGAGACTTTTCTTTCAGCTTAGCTAACAATTTCTTAAGATCATATCTATCTTTGCAAGCAAAAAGTTCTCTAGCAGTTTCTTCATCCATAACATAACCCTCAGGCACATCAAGCAATTCATATCTAGGGGGAGAATCTTCATCATCACTTTCATCAATATTATCAGTTTCAATAATTTCATTCTCTCTAACCCTAGCAAGTTGTTCATCAAGAAATTCACCTAATGGCACAATATTATCAAGCATAGAAGTAGTTTCATCATAAGCATCATGCATAGCAGAAGTGGCATCATCAATAACATGCGACATATCAGAATCAATAGCAGGTGTAGGTGTCGCAAGTTTACTCAATACAGAAGGTGAATCAAGTGCAGAGCTAGATGGCAGTTCCTTACCTCCCCTCGTAGTTGAGGGAAAAATCTTGGTTGTTTCATCTTTCAAGTTCCTCATAGTGATCAACAGATATATATCCCAAGTGACTCAAAGAATAGAGCTATGCTCCCCAGCAACAGCGCTAGAAAATTGTCTTGATAACCCACAAGTATAGGGGATCGCAACAGTTTTCGAGGGTAGAGTATTCAACCCAAATTTATTGATTCAGCACAAGGGGAGCCAAAGAATATTCTCAAGTATTAGCAGTTGAGGTGTCAATTCAACCACACCTGAAAAACTTAATATCTGCAGCAAAATATTTAGTAGCAAAGTAGTATGGAAGTAACGGTAACGGTGGCAAAACTAACAGTAGCAATTTTGTAGTAATCATTACCGTGGCAACGAAAAAGTAACTAAGCAAAGATCAATATGTGAAAAGCTCGTAGGCAATGGATCAATGATGGATAATTATGTCGGATGCGATTCCTCATGTAACAGTTATAACATAGGGTGACACAGAACTAGCTCTAGTTCTTCAATGTAATGTAGGCATGTATTCCGAATATAGTCATACGTGCTTATGGAAAAGAACTTGCATGCCATATTTTATCCTACCCTCCCGTGGCAGCAGGGTCCTATTGGAAACTAAGGGATATTAAGGCCTCCTTTTAATAGAGTACCGGACCAAAGCATTAACACTTAGTGAATACATGAACTCCTCAAACTACGGTCATGACCAGGAGTGGTCCCAATTATTGTGACTTCGGGGTTGCCGGATCATAACACATAGTAGGTGACTATTGACTTGCAAGATAGGATCAAGAACTCACGTAAATTCATGAAAACATAATAGGATCAGATCTGAAATCATGGTACTCGGGCCCTAGTGACAAGCATTAAGCATAACAAAGTCATAGCAACATCAGTCTTAGAACATAATGGACACTAGGGATCAAACACTAACAAAACTAACTCGATTACATGGTAAATCTCATCCAACCCATCACCGTCCAGCAAGCCTACGATGGGATTACTCACGCATGGCGGTGAGCATCAAGAAATTGGTGATGGAGGATGGTTGATGATGATGATGGCGATGGATTCCCCTCTCCGGAGCCCCGAACGGACTCCAGATCAGCCCTCCCGAGGAAGATTAGGTCTTGGCGGCGGTTCCATATCATAAAACGCAATGAATCCTTCTCTTTGATTTTTTCCTCCCCGAAAGTGAATATATGGAGTTGGGGTTGACGTCGATGGAGTCCCAGGGGGCCCACGAGGTAGGGGGCGCTCCCCAGGGGGGCGCCCTGCACCCTCGTGGACAGGGTGTGGGCCCCATGATGCTGATACTTTCGCCAATATCTTTTATTAATTCCAAAACGTGTCTTTGTGGATTTTCAGGTCATTCCGAGAACTTTTGTTTCTGCACAAAAATAACACCATGGTAGTTCTGATGAAAACAACGTCAGTCTGGGTTAGTTCCATTCAAATCATCCAAGTTAGAGTCGAAAACAAGGGCAAAAGTTTTTGGAAAAGTAGATACGTTGGATACGTATCACCAAACTATACTGATCATATCATAAACATATAAGTCAACTATAAGTCATTATGTCATGTGAGTGTTGATCGAACCGTGTGACCTAGTATGAACTGTGCCCATGATTGAGGACTCGGCTATCGATAGATTAAACACACAGTCTGTAGAGGTTAGTACACTGTACCCACATCACAAAACACATGGCCTATTGCTCCCATTCTGGTGGACCAACGGCGTTCTGACAAAACCAATCTACTACCATGACACGCTCTCGGCCACTCCGACCAACACCCACTTTGGGTTCAGTCCTGGGTTGCCCCGATGTCAACCCATCACATCCAACGGCCACCGTCGTCAAAACATAAATGGTTCCAAACGGGGACAAAAAGGCGCCTAACAACAACTACAAGCACACAAGGTTATGTCTGCTTACCGAGCTAGGGTAATGCACGCCCATAACCTTCCCTCGTTGGAGGCACCAGCGAGAGACATGACAATAGACCGCATTAGGGCCTTCCCATAAAGTCAAATGTGGTTGCACTGGAAAAGCTCGGTTCGGTGGCACCTGACCAACTTAATGACGAAATTTACCCCCAAGGTAGATCTGATATTCCGATATCGTATATCCTTATGTCAACAAAGTTATAGCAATATCCAACAAATGATCCAAAGAATATCCTAGTCATAACATAATACTCCGAGGATAGCATAATAACTGAGAGCATGATGAACCAGGAACAAGAATGCTACTAATCCCATAGCAATATTATGATATGCAACTAAGAACAACATGCAAGCATCATATACACATAATACTCCAAAGCAACATGTCAACTACCATCCAGATGAAAATAATACTAGACACTAATAATCCAATGGCAACGTGATATCCATCAACTTCAAGCATAACTCCTAGTAATCCAAAAAGTACAATGGCAATAGCAAGATCAAAAATAACTCCGAGAAATGCCATGCAAAAAATCATGTAGGTAAAGCAATATTTTAACTGAGTTCAAATAAATAAACCATGTCACTACATTGCAATCATGCAAATGGAGGGTGTGGCTTGCCTGGGAGGGTAGGATTCACCGGGAAGAAGTGCGAGAACTCGCGGAAAGAATCGCCTAGAAGACGTTGTCGCTCGGAGGGGGCTGAATAAGGGCAGGGGCAAAATGGTCATTTTCAAAATGTTAATACATGGCGAAAATCATTCCATTGGAACGGGTCGATGAAACGAAGAAGTGGGCTTTGGATTCACCTCATTTAGAGTTGTGACCAAATAGTTATAAGTTTTTTCTACCAGGGACCTATCTGCAAATATTTTATCCACAAACGAGCCCCTGACTGGAAGAAAAAAAAGAACACGCACTCGAGGAAATATGCTTTCAGCAAACTGAAAATGTATTCATGCCGGAGAACACCAGAGTACGCTTTTAGAAAGCGAAGATGTAATCCAGTGGATTACGCCTCCACTTATCCAACATGGCAAGGGCGGGACCGAGCCTAGTGCCGCTGACGGGTGGGGCCGCGGGGTCCATGCGCTGGTGAACTCCCTCCTCCTGCGCATGCTCCTTCTTCCCCGATGCCGCATGTAGAGCAGAGGAGGGCCGTCGGCGCCAGTGCTCGCTCAAGTGACTCGGGCCACCTCCGGCAGAGCTCAGACTGCCCGAGTGTTCACGACGACGAGATGCACCTCTCCCTCGACCTCGCGCATGCCCGGGAGCAGTGGGAAAAAAGGGATCAAGGATGCGGCAGACGGGGGCTTTGGCTGACGGCGAGGTTGTGGCAAACGGCCACCGGAGAAGGAGAAGGGGTGTTGGGGAGGCTCCGGGATGGTTTGCGGTGGTGGAGGAGGCCTCTGGTAGAGGTGGAACTGAGGGAGGGGCTCGGCTCCGGGCGAATTGGAGAAGATGGTCACGGCGGCCATGGCGGCGATGGCGAGCAGGGAGAGCTCCAGAGGCTCGACGAAGAGGTTGCGGGGAGAGCTGGGAGGGTGAGGAGGCCGTAGGTGATATGAGATGGCTCAGGGGAGGCCTATAAATAGCCGGGAGGGGATGCCGAGGTCGGAGGCCGTTGTGCACGTGCGGCCGACGCCCTGGCGGGGCTCAGCGATCATGAGAGGGCGAGGAGCGCGACGAGGCGGCGCTGGCGAGCTTCATGGGGAGGAGGAGGCCAAGGGGCACGGGGAGGAAGAGATGAGCACCATTAAACCCCTGTTGGCCACTGTTTTCCCGTGGGCATGCGGCGGCGAGCACAGACGAGGAAGCTGCCACAGGGGGAGAGGGGTCCAGGGTGAAGGCAACGACATGGACAAACTACTAGACAAGCTCACACGCGCGAAGACAACGATGGGAGGAGGGGACGGAGCTAGCCGACGTCCTGGACGCGGCCACAACGAGTACAGCACGTGCACCATCATGCCAATAGCGCGGTCACCACGTGAACCGGGGCGTCCCGGGTGCTCTGGCATCCAAAATGTTGTCTAGCAGGTAGTACTTCCAAGATGGAGCATTTATGAGGCTATGGCTTGATCTGGGATGCTGTGGTTAGATGGTAGTGATCGTTTGAAGTTTGATGTAGCAAACTTGGCTGCGCATTGGTGATCAACAAGGAATTGATTGGAGCCGAAGTTGTTGTCTGGAGTGATTAACTAAGGAAGGACTATAATCCTGGGAGTTTGAGGAGAAATGGTACAAGGCTTAAGATAGTTGCTTTGCAACTGACCAAAATGGTCCATAGGACAGATCAATATGATGCACTCAAACATAGTAGCCACTTGAGCTTAAATTTGGCAACACAGGGTGTTATTTGGGCATATGAAGTGGATGTAAAAATTTCATGCCATTTGGAATTGCCAAAATGGTACTTGTTTCATAAACATCTTCACTGACCAGAAACTTACAATAATATTGGTGGGAAAATGGCTTGGTGAAATTGTCTCAAACTTTGTAGAGAGATGTTATATTGATAGGAGCATGATCTGGTAATTTCTTAGAATTAACGAAGCAATATAAATTATACTTGCTTCATAACCTAAAAATATCTACAGAATCAAAGATTTGAAGCTGTGCTCACATTGATTGTTTGATGGAGCTGAAAATTTTAGGATGGTAATGATATGAGCACATCAAGAGGCATGCAAAATTTCAACTCATTTGGATACTCCTTGCTAGTACTTCCTTCACAATGTCTTCTGGTTGACAGAAACTTTGAAAAATCATTGAGGAAGATTAACTAGGAAAATAAAGTTGAATTTTGGCATGAGGCAATTATTTGGACATGAAAGAATTCTCAAAAAGTTTGGGAGCAAACAATATAAGATAATCGACACTTCCTTCACAAAATGACATTCATGACAGAATAGAAGTATGAATATTGGGGAATTATTTTTGAACTGCCCAAGGAAATATTTGGGCATATTTGAGCAATATATGACCCAAAGAAATTATGAGAATTATTTGGGAATTTTAGGATGGACAGAAATATAGGTTCCTTCACAATCTAGTGCAAATGGGGTTATTTCCTTAATAGAAAAAGGATATTCCCAATAAAAGAATATTGGGATTTGGGCTAGGATGGAAATGGCATGGTCTTGGGATGAGTTTTAGCATGATGAGCCACTTGGGAGAAGAAGAAATGATGATCTCCCAGGTTTCAAGTCCACAGATCCACTCCAGAAAAGAAAAACAGAGCAAAAATCATATAAAGCAAAAATAAAATGGAAAGGGCCAAAAACCAGGTTGTTACAGATCTATCCAAGAGTTATTAGTAAAATAACACCATATGATATGCATCAACCAACTCTAATGTCACCTAGATACTCCAATGTCACCACAAGTATCAACGAGTTAATTGTATGATACGCATCAAACAATTTTGGATTCATAATATGTCATCCAACACAAATAACCTCAAAGAGTGCCCCAAGATTTCTACCAAATAAAGTAGGACAAAAACATGCAGCAACACATATGCATAGATTTCCCCAATGTCACCTCGGGAATCCACGAGTTGAGTGCCAAAACATATATTAAGTGAATCAATATAATACCCCATTGTCACCACGGGTATTCATATGCAAGACATATATCAAGTGCTCTCAAATCCATAAAAGTATTCAATCCAATAAAATGAGATATCAAAGGGAAAACTCAATTCATCACAACAAGATAGAGATGGAGAAACACCATATGATCCAACTATATTAACGAAGCCCGAGATAAATCAAGATCATGACATCTCGAGAACATGAGAGAGAGAGATTAAACACATAGCTACTGGTACAAACCCTCAACCCCAAGGGTGGACTACTCCCTCCTCATCATGGTGGCCATAGGGATGATGAAGATGGCCACCGGTGATGATTTCCCCCTCCGTCAGGGTGCTGGAATGGGCTCCGGATTGATTTTTCGTGGCTACAGAGGCTTGTGGCGGCGGAACTTATGATCTAGGGTTATTTCCGGGGGTTTCTCTATTTATAGGATTTTTGTGTTGGTTTCACGCGAAGATGGGCCTCGAGGTGAGCACAACCCACCAGGGCGCGCTTGGGACCCCTGGCGTACCCCGGTGTCTTGTGCCCTACTCCTTCACCTTTTGTTCCTTCCACGAAGCTTTGGGGGTCTCTTTTGTTCCAAAAAAAATCATCAAAAAGTTTCAGCTCATTCGGAGAACTATCATTTCTGCACAAAAAACAACACCACGGTAGTTCTGCTGAAAACATCGTCAGTCCGGATTAGTTCCATGCAAATCATACAAAAACCATATATTTTTTTGTAAACATGGCATGAATACTTCATAAATTATAGATACGTTGGAGACGTATCAATCTCCAAATGAGCTGAAAATTTACTGAGAATTGTTTTGGAATATATGAAAAATACCGGAGGAAATAACTACCGAAGGGGGTCAGCCTAGTGAGCTCAAGACACCAGGGTGTGCCTGGGACCCTAGGCGCGCCCTGGTGGGTTGTGCCCTCCTTGGCCCACCTCCGGTGCCCACTTTCGGGACAAAGCGCCGCCGTCTCGAGGCGGAACTTGGGCAGGAGCACTTTTGCCCTCCGGTGGAGTGATTCCGCCGGGGAACTTCCCTCCCAGAGGGGGAAATCATCGCCATCCTCACCACCAACAACTCTCTCATATTTGGGAGGGCCATCTCCATCAACATCTTCAACAACACCATCTCCTCTCAAACCATACTTCATCTCTTGTGTTTAATCTTTGTACCGGAACCTCAGATTGGTACCTGTGGGTGATTAGTAGTGTTGATTACATCTTGTAGTTGATTACTGTATGGTTTATTTGATGGAAAATTATATATTCAGTTCCATTATGCTATTTAATACCCCTATGATCTTGAGCATGATTATAATTTGTAAGTAGTTACTTTTGTTCTTTAGGGCACGAGAGAAGACATGTTGCAAGTAATCATGCGAACTTGATATGTGTTCGATATTTTGATGATACGTATGTTCTGATTCTCTCAGTGGTGTCATGTGAACGTCGATTACATGGCATTCACCATATTTGGGCATAAGGGGATGCATTGTGGATTAGTTATTAGATGATGGGTTGCTAGAGTGACAGAAGCTTAAACAATAGTTTATGCGCTACTTCGTAAGGGACCAATTTGGATCCAAAAGTTTAATGTTGTGATTAGATTTTATCTTAATACTTTTATCATAGTTGCGGATGCTTGCGAGGGGGTTAATCATAAGTAGGAGGTTTGTTCAAGTAAGAGCATCACCTAACCACCGATCCACCCACATATCAAATTATTAAAGTAGCGAACACGAATCAAACCAACATGATGAAAGTGGCATGGTTAAATTCCCGTGTACCCTCAAGAACGTTTTGCTTATCATAAGAGATGTTTTGTCCTGTCCTTTGCTACAAAAGGATTGGGATACCTTGCTGTACTTTATCTACCGTTACCGCTACTTGTCCGTTAAAATTATTTTGCTATCAAACTACCTGTTACCGACTATTTCAGCGCTTGCAGAAAACACCTTGCTAAAAACCACTTGGCATTTCCTTCTGCTCCTCGTTGGGTTCGACACTCTTACTTATCGAAAGGACTATGATTGATCCCCTATACTTGTGGGTCATCAGCCATCCTTGAGCAACGAGCTAGTCCGCTAGAGGCTCGCTAGGGACATGTTGTTGTCTATGTATCCACACATGTATTTTAGTTTCCGGTCAATACAATAATAGCATGGATAATAAACGATTATCATGAACAAGGAAATATAATAATAACCACTTTATTATTGCCTATAGGGCATAAGAGTCCCCCACTTGCACTAGAGTCAATAATCTAGTATTACATCATAATGAATCTAACACCCATAGAGTCCTGGTGTCTCCTCCTTGATCGCATTGCAGATGGATTTGAAGCGTCGCTTTATGTGTCTGGTTCTCTTGTGAAACCTTGGTTTCTTGGCTAGACCAATGGCACCAGTGTTGTCATAGAACAGAGTCATTGGGTCCAGTGCACTGGGCACAACTGCAAGATCTGTCATAAACTGCTTCATCCAGACACCTTCCTTTGCTGCCTCTGAGGCAGCTATGCACTCCGCTTCACATGTTGAATCAGCTACCACACTTTGGTTGGAACTACACCAGCTTACCGCCGCCCCCCATTTAGAATATATATCTATCCGGTTTGATACTTAGAGTCATCTGGATCAGTGTCAAAGCTTCCATCGATGTAACCCTTTACGAAGAGCTCTTGATCACGTCCATAAACGAGAAACAGTTCCTTAGTCCTTTTTAGGCACTTAAGGATATTCTTGACAGCAGTCCAGTGTTCCACTCCTAGATCACTATGAAACCTTCCGCCCATACTTATGGCAAGGTTTACATCATGTCTTGTGCACAACATCGCATACATGATAGAGCCTATGGCAAAAGTATAGGGGATGACACTCAACTTCTCTCTACCCTCTGTAGTCACTAGGCATTGAGTCTTACTCAACTTCACACCTTGCAAAACAGGCAAGAATCCCTTCTTGGACTGATCCATTTTGAACTCCCTCAAAATCTTATCAAGGTATGTGCTCTGTAAAAGTCCTATTAAGCGTCTCGATCTATCTCTATAGATCTTGATGCCTAATATGAAAGCAGCTTCTCCTAGGTCCTTCATTGAAAAACTCTTGTTCAAATATTCCTTCACATTTTCCAAAATTTCTATATTTTTTCCAATCAGCAATATGTCATCCACATATACTATTAGAAATGCTATAGAGCTGCCATTCACTTTCTTGTAAATACAAGCTTCTCCGTAAACTTGTATAAACCCAAATGATTTGAACCTCATGAAAGGAAGATTCCAACTCCGAGATGCTTGCACCAGTCCATAAATGGATCGCTGGAGCTTGCACACTTTGTCAACCTTCTCTGCGTCAACAAAACCATCTGGTTGCATCATATACAACTCTTCCTTAAGGAAACTGTTAAGGAACACTGTTTTGACATCCATCTGCCAGATTTCGCAATCGAAAAATGCATCTATTGCCAACATGATTCTGTAGCGACTAGACCTCAAAAGGTCAAGTCTCTATGCATCAGTGTCATCCCTGGATCGATAATGCTGACACGCACAGTACTCGAGGATTTATAACAGAGTTTCAATCACACACTTATTACATCGAGTCCTCATAAGACTATGATTACATAAATAAATCATGGCTAAAGGCCATCTGAACTAGATAACAGCAGAAGGCTTCAAAGGTAAATGAGTCCATCAACTCCAACGGCATAGCTGAGTGCAAAACAACGACCTATCGAACCTTATTCGTCGTCTGAGTAGTCTGCAACATAAGACGTTGCAGCCCGAAAACGGGTCAGCACATGGAATATGCTGACATAGTTACACTGTAACGCAATGATGATGCAAGTACCATATCTACATGCAAAATTTGGCTAGTGGAGGTTGTAAGTTTCATATTTTTGCATAAAGCTAGTTTTTCCCTATAACAAAGGAATAAATTTATTTAACTCCTCACATGTTGCCCATTATTTGAGAAGGTAACCCCAACTCAAATCCCAATTAAAAGTATCATCATTAACCCAACATCATAATTAATTAGAGTAATGTGTTGAGATCACATCAACAGATTCAAGTACCAGATACTCAAGATGTCCATAACTTGGGACACGGCTAACCATGATTACTTTATACACTCTGCAGAGGTTTGCGCACTTTTCCCCACAAGACTCGATCTCCTCCATTGAATTTCTCGCACTACATGTTGTTTGAGAAACGGATGACCGAGACACAGTCTTTCAGAAGCGATAGCACCTTACGATGGATAGACAGTACCACCTACACCCCCTACATCTGCTAGTCTACCCTGTAAGAGGTCACACAACTTACTCAACTATGCCAGAGCCCAAAATGGCATCTGGCTGCACACAGAAGTTTCTAGCATGAATAATCTTATGATCCCTTTGAGCCTGGGTGGCAGTCCATAGGATAATCACACGGTAAACCCAGGATTTCCAAAAAAATAGGCAACACTGGGTTCCCCAGGTGCCTCAATCCACCCAGATGCGTATTAAGTTGCCACCTTAATGTAAACCTTAATTAAAACAACTCTCAAACTTCCATGTGTGAATCTCGATCCAATCCCCGTCTACAAGCATGGCTAAGCAACAATAAGCATAATGTATATTCTCGGGGTGATCAAAAGGGTATTAGTTTCCTACCTCAAGTACTACAACCAAACCACACCTTCCCAATCCTACCAATGCAAATATGTGTGGGCAGATCTAATGCATAGTAAAAACTGGGTATAAAAGAGTATGACCAAAGTGTTACTTTCCTTGCTGATGATCTGCAAACTCCAGAGATTCTTAGTAACAATCTTCGCACTCCGGGTAATCTAGCGTAGACAAACAATAGCATACATAAGCAATCACTCAAACGAAACACGAGAAAACTCGAGAAAAGATCCAAATCAAACACAAAACAAGCAAACAGCTTAGACTAACAAGAGTCAAAACCTAACAGCAATATTAACATGTGAATTCTATCTTAACAATGGGTACAAGTGATTAGCTACGATTCACAAAAAGATTCAACTCAAACGGAGCAACGAAACTCAGAATATGAACGAAACAAGATTCATTTACTAATCTGGACTAAAGTCAAATTTTAAAGTACGAAAATCATGTTCAAGTTTGTTAACTAGAAAGAGGGCTTCGAGACGAAGATTTAGGCGCTGGTTTCGCCTAAATTGGATAAACGAGTAAAAAGTTATAGTAGATTGAAGATCAGGGACAGAATCGCGATCGAAAATAATCGCTGATAAAACCCTGGAAAAAATGAAACAAATAGACTAACAAATGAACGTTCGTTAACTGAACCTAACCTGCGAACACCGTTCGTTGAAACGAACGTACGGATGAACGTCCGCTAAATAAATAAACCGACAAAAACCGATCTAATGAATTAAATTGGAAACTAAAAAAACAGGGGTTAACCAAAGAAAACCGTCTGGTCAAAATGAGGTCAACGGCGACGGCTCTGGCGAGATCCGCAGTGGTGGCGGCGGCGTTCGGTGGTGGCGGGCGGCGGCGTCTAGCGTCGGCGGTAGCAGTGGCAGCGACGGCGGCAGCTAGCGCTAGCGGCGGCGGCGGCTAAGGGCGGTGGTGGCGTGGCTGCGTGCGGGAGGTGGCGGTGCGGGACGAGGGCAGAGGGGCCGGGGGCGGCGGCTTAAATAGCCTCGAGGGTGCGATCCGACTTGGGGAGGGGGTCGGCAGTAGCGTGGCAAGCTCGGACTCCCTCGGGAATCGAGCAACGCAACAGCGGGGCGAGGCGGGGAAGGCGGCGGAGGAACGGGCCGGCTCAGCTGGGCCTCGGCCTAGTCGGGTTTAAAATAATTTTGCCCGAAAATAAAAATCTTAATAAAATACAAAAATAATTCTAAAAATACCAAAACAAATTTTCGGTGCCTAAATGAAATATTTAGAATAAAGTGAACATTTTTCTAGCCTAATAATCCAATTTTGAAAAATGCATATTTTTCTAATTTGAATAAAATAGCAAATAAATACCAAAAAATCATAATTTGATTTTAAAATTCTTTGTCCAATATTTCTCTAAATTTGAAGAAGTCGTATTATCTTCTCTCGTTTATTTTTAAATTGGAAATACTTGGAGAGAAAAATAATAAAATCAAATTGATCCTTTCTTCAAATTTGAAATAAATTCAAATATGAATTTTGTGAAACCTCCAACTCTCTCCGAGGGTCCTTGAGTTGCTTAAGATTTCTAGGATCTCAACCAAAATGCAAGAATGAATATGATATGCATATTGTGATCTATGTATAACATCCAAGTTGAAAATTGGGATGTTACAAATCTACCCCCCTTAAGATGAATCTCGCCCTCGAGATTCGAGTTGGTCAATGATGTATACTACACAACCTTCTTCTTGTAGACGTTGTTAGGCCTCCAAGTGCAGAGGTTTGTAGGACAATAGCAAATTTCCCTCGAGTGGATGACCTAAGGTTTATCAATCTGTGGGAGGCGTAGGATGAAGATGGTCTCTCTCAAACAACCCTGCAACCAAATAACAAAGAGTCTCTTGTGTCCCCAACACACCCAATACAATGGTAAATTGTATAGGTGCACTAGTTCGGCGAAGATATGGTGATAGAAGTGCAATATGGATGGTAGATAAAGGTATTTGTAATCTGAAATTATAAAAACAGCAAGGTAACTAGCGATAAAAGTGAGGGTAAACGGTATTGCAATGGTAGGAAACAAGGCATATGGTTCATACTTTCACTAGTGCAAGTTCTCTCAAGAATAATAACATATATAGATCATATAACAATCCCTCAACATGCAACAAAGAGTCACTCCAAAGCCACTAATAGCGGAGAACAAACGAAGATATTATGGTAGGGTACGAAACCACCTCAATGTTATTCTTTCGGATCAATCTATTCAAGAGTTCGTACTAGAATAACACCTTAAGACACAAATCAACCAAAGCGCTAATGTCACCTAGATACTCCATTGTCACCTCAAGTATCCGTGGGCGTGATTATACAATATGCATCACACAATCTCAGATGCATCTATTCAACCAACACAAAGTACTTCAAAGAGTGCCCCAAAGTTTCTACCGGAGATTCAAGACATGTGCCAACCCCTATGCATAGGTTCATGGGCAGAACCCGCAAGTTGATCACCAAAACACACATCAAGTGGATCACGTGAATATCTTGTTGTCACCACAGATAAGCACGGCAACACATACATCAAGTGTTCTCAAATCCTTAAAGACTCAACCCGACAAGATAACATCAAAGGGAAAACTCAATTCATCACAAGAGAGTAGAGGGGGAGAAACATCATAAGATCCAACTATAATAGCAAAGCTCGCGATACATCACGTGCCATAGAGAGAACACGAGAGAGAGAGAGAGAGATCAAACACATAGCTACTGGTACATATCCTTAGCCCCGAGGGTGAACTACTCCCTCCTCGTCACGGAGAGCGTCGGGATGATGAAGATGGCCACCACTGAGGGATCCCCCCTCCGACAGGGTGCCGGAACAGGGTCCTGATTGGTTTTTGGTGGCTATAGAGGCTTGCGGCGGCGGGACTCCCTATCTATCTTCTCCGTCGATGTTTTTAGGGTATATGGGATTATATAGGTGAAAGAAGTCGGTCGGGGGGTGCTCGAGGGGCCCAGGAGACAGGGGCGCGCACTCCTATCTCCTGGCTTCCTCGAACCTTCCCTGACTTGAACTCCAAGTCTCCCGGATCATATCCTTTCCAAAAATCACGCTCCCAAAGGTTTCATTCCGTTTGGACTCTGTTTGATATTCCTTTTCTTTGAAATACTGAAACATGCCAGAAAACAGCAATATGGGCTGGGCCTCCGGTTAGTAGGTTAGTCCCAAAAGTAATATAAAAGTGTATAATAAAGCCCGTAATCATTCAAAACAGATAATAAAATAGCATGAATGCTCCATAAATTATAGATACGTTGGAGATGTATCAGCATCCCCAAGCTTAATTCCTGCTCGTCCTCGAGTAGGTAAATGATAAAAGAAAGAATTTATGAAGCGTGAATGCTAGAAGGTACACAAGTTTGATCAATGATAATTTCAATCACCTTTTCTAGCATATTTATATGTCATAACACTAGTTTATCTCATAAAACTTCTCACGATCAAGTAACAAGCTATTCACATGTTAAAGCATAGACCATAAACTTTCTTGAAAACTAGCAAACTTCATTCTTAGTCATCAAACATTTGTAATTCATCTTACTTTCAGGAAGGGTCTATGTCAGAGCTTTGATTTAGCAAACTCCACATACTCAACTATCATATAGTCTTCCACAATTGCTAACACTCACGCAATACTTATGGTTATGGAGTTTTAATCAGACACAGAGAAAGATAGGGGCTTATAATTTTGCCTCCCAACGTATTCACCTTTGGGTGGTGTCAACAACAATAGTTCATGCTAAATTACATTCAATTGGATACATATATCAGGATCACCCCAACACAAAGTGCTTGCCAAAGGATAAAATGAAAAAGGGAAAGGTGAAGATCACCTTGACTCTTGCATAAAGTAAAAGACATAAAGTAAAAGATAGGCCCTTTGTAGAGGGAATCAGAGGTTGTCATGCGCTTTTAGGATTGGATACACAAAATCTTAATGCAAAAGAACGTCACTTTATATTGCCACTTGTATATGGACCTTTATTATGCAGTCCGCCGCTTTTATTGCTTCCATAACAAGATCATACAAACCTTATTTTCTCCGCACTAATAAGTCATGCATATTTTGAGAGCAATTTTTATTGCTTGCACCGATGACAAGTTACTTGAAGGATCTTACTCAATCCATAGGTAGTTATGATGGACTCTCATGGCAAAAACTGGGTTTAAGGATATTTGGAAGCACAAGTAGTATCTCTACTTGGTGCAAGGAATTTTGGCTAGCATGAGGGGGAAAGGCAAGCTTGATAACCCGCAAGTATACGGGATCGCAACAGTTTTCGATAAGTAAGAGTGTCGAACCCAACGAGGAGCTAAAGGTAGAATAAATAATCCCTCAAGTTCTATCGACCACCGATACAACTCTACGCATGCTTGACGTTCGCTTTACCTAGAACAAGTATGAAACTAGAAATACTTTGTAGGTGTGAAAGGCTAGGTTTGCAAGACAATAAAGAACGAGTAAATAAAAGCTAGGGGCTATTTCAATAAAGACACAACTAAATTAGTAAAAGTAAAGAGCTCGTTATCACGAGAAAGTTATTTGTCCCTAGGCAATCAATAACTAGACCGGTAATCATTATTGCAATTTTATTTGAGGGAGATGCATAAGCTAACATACTTTCTCTACTTGGATCATAAGAAATTATGATTGGAACTCTAGCAAGCATCCGCAACTACTAAAGATTCATTAAGGTAAAACCCAACCATAGCATTAAAGTATCAAGTCCCCTTTTATCCCATACGCAAACAACCTACTTACTCGAGTCTGTGCTTCTGTCACTCACGCCACCCACCATAAGCAAATCATAAGCATATTGTAACACCCTACAGCAGGGATCCCTCATGTTTGCGCGACACGAAGAGCACCATAGGACAGCACCAATAATAAAACATGCAACTCAAACCAATCACGATCATCAATTAACCCATAGGACAAAACGGATCTACTCAAACATCATAAGATAGCCATACATCATTGGGGAATAATATATAGCGTTGAGCACCATGTTTAAGTAGAGATTACAGAGGGTAAGAGAGAGGTTACACCCTGCATAGAGGGAGGAAGAGTTGGTGGAGATGTTGGTGAAGATGACGGCAGTGTTGGTGAAGATCACGGTGATGATGATGGCCCCCGGCAGCGCTCCGGCGCCACCGGAAGCAAGGGTGAGATGGCCCCCCTTCTTCTTCTTCTTCCTTGACCTCCTCCCTAGATGGGAGAAGGGTTTCCCGTCTGTTCCTTGGCTCCCATGGCGTGGGAGGGGTGAGAGCCCCTCCGAGATTGGATCTATCTCTCTATTTATGCGTTCCCTGATTCTACCCCTTCACTGTTTCCTTTATATCTGGAGATCCGTAACTCCGATTGGGGTCAATCTTTTGCCCAAATCTTTCTCATAAAATTAGCTTTCTTGCACCAAAATAAGAGCATCAACTGCCTTACGGGTGGACCACGAGGGTCAGGGGTGCGCCCCCTACCTCGTGACCACCCCGGACACCGTTTCGCGTTGATTTCACTTCCCAAAAATCATAAATATTCCAAAACAATCTCCGTCCGTTTTATCCGTTTGGACTCTGTTTGATATTGGGTTTCTGCGAAACAAAAAACATGCAACAGACAGGAACTAGCACTGGGCACTGGAACAATATGTTAGTCCCAAAAAATAGTATAAAAGGTTGCCAAAAGTATATAAAAGTTGGAGAATATTGGCATGGAACAATAAAAAATTATAGATACGACGGAGACGTATCAGCATCCCCAAGCTTAATTCCTGCTCGTCCTCGAGTAGGTAAATGATAGAAAAGATAATTTTTGATGTGGAATGCTAGCATAATCTAGATCATATGTCTAATCATGGCATGAATATTAAGACACGAGTGATTCAAAGCAATAGTCTATCATTTGACATAAAAACAATAATACTTCAAGCACACTAATAAAGCAATCATGTCTTTTCAAAACAACATGGCCAAAGAGAGTTATCCCTACAAAATCATATAGTCTGGCCATTTCTCTATCTTCATCACACAAAGTATTTAATCATGCACAACCCCGATGACAATCCAAGCAATTGTTTCATACTTTAATAATCTCAAATTTTTTCAACTTTCACGCAATACATGAGTGTGAGCCATGGATATAACACTATAGGTGGAATAGAATATGATGGTGGGGTTATGTGGAGAAGACAACAAAGGAGAAAGTCTCACATCGACTAGTCATATCAACGGGCTATGGAGATGCCCATCAATAGATATCAATGTGAGTGAGTAGGGATTGCCATGCAACGGATGCACTAGAGCTATAAGTGTATGAAAGCTCAAACTAAAACTAAGTGGGTGTGCATCTAACTTGCTTGCTCATGAAGACCTCAGGCATTTGAGGAAGCCCATCATCAGAATATACAAGCCAAGTTCTATAATGAATATTCCCACTAGTATATGAAAGTGAAAGCATAGGAGGCTCTCTCTACGAAGAACATGGTGCTACTATGAAGCACAAGTGTGGTAAGAGGATAGTACATTGCCCCTTCTCTCTTTTTCTCTCATTTTTTTGGTGGGCTTCTTTGGCCTCTTTTTTATATTTGGGCTTCTTTGGCCTCTTTTATTTTTCATAAAGTCCGGAGTCTCATCCTGACTTGTGGGGGAATCATAGTCTCCATCATCCTTTCCTCACTGGGGCAATGATCTAATAATGATGATCATCACACTTTTATTTACTTACAACTCAATATCTAGAATAAATATATGACTCTATATGAATGCCTCCGGCGGTGTACCAGGATGTGCAATGATCTAGCGTAGCAATGACATCAAAAAATGGACAAGCCATGAAAACATCATGCTAGCTATCTTACGATCATGCAAGGCAATATGACAATGAATGCTCAAGTCATGTATATGGTGATGATGGAAGTTGCATGGAAATATATCTCGGAATGGCTATGGAAATGCCATGATAGGTAGGTATGGTGGCTGTTTTGAGGAAGATATAAGGAGGCTTATATGTGACAGAGCGTATCATATCACGGGTTTTGGATGCACCGACGAAGTTTGCACCAACTCTCGAGGTGAGAAAGGGCAATGCACGGTACCAAAGAGGCTAGCAATGATGGAAGGGTGAGAGTGCGTATAATCCATGGACTCAACATTAGTCATAAAGAACTCATATACTTATTGCAAAAATCTACAAGCCATTAAAAACAAAGTACTACGCGCATGCTCCTAGGGGGATAGATTGGTAGGAAAAGACCATCGCTCGTCCTCGACCGCCACTCATAAGGAAGACAATCAATAAATAAAAATTGAGCTCCAACTTCATCACAAAGTGGTTCACCATACGTGCATGCTACGGGAATCACAAACCTCAACACAAGTGTCTCTACAATCCACAACCACCCACTAGGATGACTCTAATATCACCACCTTTATATCGCAAAACTATTGCAAGGAATCAAACATATCATATTCAGTGATCTACAAGTTTATGTAGGATTTTATGACTAACCATGTAAATGACCAATTCTTGTCATCTCTCTAAATTGATATAAGTGAAGCAAGAGATTATAGTTCTTTCTACAAAAGATGTGCCCACGCTCTAACAATTATAAGTGAAGCAAAAGAGCATTCTACAAATGGCGGTTGTCTATATAAAGAGAAACAGGCAATCAAAACTTCAAATGATATAAGTGAAGCACATGAAGCATTCTATACAGCCACACTCAAAAGATTTAAGTGAAGTGCAATGAGCATTCTACAAATCGACCAAGGACCATCTGATACCAGCATGGTGCATAAAATAAAAATAAAAACCTAATTGCAAAAGACGCTCCAAGACTTGCACATAATGCATGAACGAAACGAATCCGAAAACATACCGATACTTGTTGAAGAAAGAGGGGATGCCTTCCCAGCATCCCCAAGCTTAGATGCTTGAGTCTCCTTGAATATTTACTTGGGGTGCCTCGGGCATACCCAATCTTGGTCTCTTGCCTCTATTCCTTCTTCTCACATGGAAACATCCTCGATTAGACACTACATCCACACAAAACTTCAACAGAAAACTCGGTAAGATCCATTAGTATAATAAAGCAAATAACCACTCTAAGTATTGTTGCAAACCAATTCATAATTTTTTCTGCATTGTGTCTACTATAATATAGATTTTCCATGGCTTAATCCACTGATATAAATTGATAGATTCATCAAAACAAGCAAACTATGCATCAAAAATAGAATCTGTCAAAAACAGAATAGTCTGTAGCAATCTGAACATCCACCATACTTCTGGTACCCCAAAAATTCTACCAAAATTAGTAAATATAAAAATGTTCTATAGAAAGACAGTGCAAAAGGAATCAGAACCAATTTAGGTTCCATATAAAAATGTAAAATCGCGCACTACAGCCAAAGTTTCTGTCCTGCACCGTACAAACCAACAAGCATCGTAAACATCCTAAAGGCAAACCTTAGCACATTATTTTTATAATACAATGGAATTGTACAAGGGGATAATTATTTTTATTGAAAAGTTTCTGTAATTAAGATTCACAAAGTTCCCATGGGCATGAACAAAGTTCAAGGACGTCCCCCACTTTCACAATGCTCGTCTCTCTCACTTTCACTTCTCTTTTTGAAAAGTATTGGGTTCCCCTCTTTATTTTTGTTATTTTTAAACTATATGAAAGCACTCAACAGAAATAAATGACTCTTAAATGACTCTCTAAAACTTCCGGGTTGTCTCCCTGGCAGCGCTTTCTTTAAAGCCATTAAGCTAGGCATTTGGTGCTCAAGTAACGGATCCACCCGGATCCCAAGGTATATCAAAGCCAATTTGAATCAACAATGATTTGTAATTTAGTAATGAGCAAAAAGTAACATAAATCATGCAACAACGAAGTCTAACTCTCTTCCTATGCATCGGCATGTCATAAAAGAACAATTCATGCACACAAAGTAAAGGCCAATGCATAGTATAAGCATTTTCTTGCAATTCTATCGTGTTGGAAACATAAAGAGGCGGAGATAGAGTTCCTGTGTCATAATAATTGCAAGTAGGAGCAGCAAGGACATGCATATTATATTTATCAAAATCATCATATGCAACGGTAAAAGGCAACCCATCAATATAATCCTTAATAAGCACAAACTTCTCCGATATAGTGTAGTTGGGAGAATTCAAAAAGATAATATGACTATCATGCATGGGTGCAATAGAAACAATTTCATGTTTAACATAAGGAACTATAGCAAGTTCATCTCCATAAGCATCATTCATATTGGCATCTTGGCCACAAGCATAGCAACTATCATCAAAAGGGGATATTTCAAAAGAATCATAGGGATCATAATAGTCATCATAGCAATCGTCCTTTCGTAAGCACGAAGGGGAATTAAACAATGTATGAGTTGAAGAGTTACTCTCATTAGAAGGTGGGCACGAGTGATCAATCCGCTCTTCCTCCTTTTGTTCTTCGCTCTCCTCATCATCTTTTTCATCCAATGAGCTCACAATTTCATCAATTTCTTCTTCCATAGCTTCCTGCAAAATATTGGTCTCTTCTTGGACAGCGGAGAACTCCTCGATAAATTGTTTAACATAGGAATTAGAAGCATAATTCTCATAACAATATTCAAGTATGGCAAAATTTCCAGATTTGTGAAAAGTAGCATCATACGTTTCAATCAAAGAAGCAATTTCTTAAGCACCCTTAAAAGCAACAAATTCTTCAATTTGTTGAACATCATAGTAATTATAAACACCCTTAGCATACGAAGATACGATTCCATTATCACTAAACTCACATTGATAGGAAAGGTGTTTCTTAGGGTTTTCAGAACAACAAGTAACATCATATATTTCACATAAATTCCAAGCATAACATTGCAAACGTTGAATTTGACCCCATAATAATTTCCCTTTTTCAGATATACGGTGTCGCACATAACAAGCATGCTCATCTAAAGATTTGCCCTCAACTAAACTAGTGGCGGTTTCAGCACGAGCACATAGGGATCAAAGATGATCCAAGTAAAAAGCTTCAGTAGTGTGATAGATTTTGAGTGGTTCTTCAACCATTGGAGCAGTAGGTACAACTAATTTTTTTGGTATTTTGCGTTTCCTACCCATAACTAAAGATAGAGAACAATTAAGAACTGCAAATAAAAATTACTTAGTGATAAAGCAAACAAGCACACACGAGAATATTCACCCCACGCTTTGACTCCCCGGCCACGGCGCCAGAAAAAGGTCTTGATAACCCGCAAGTATACGGGATCGCAACAGTTTTCGATAAGTAAGAGTGTCGAACCCAACGAGGAGCTAAAGGTAGAATAAATATTCCCTCAAGTTCTATCAACAACCGATACAACTCTACGCACGCTTGACGTTCGCTTTACCTAGAACAAGTATGAAACTAGAAATACTTTGTAGGTGTGAAAGGCTAGGTTTGCAAGACAATAAAGAACAAGTAAATAAAAGCTAGGGGCTGTTTAAATAAAGACACAACTAAATTAGTAAAAGTAAAGACCTTGTTATCACGAGAAAGTTATTTGTCCCTAGGCAATCAATAACTAGACCGGTAATCATTATTGCAATTTTATTTGAGGGAGAGGCATAAGCTAACATAATTTCTCTACTTGGATCATATGCACTTATGATTGGAACTCTAGCAAGCATCCACAACTACTAAAGATTCATTAAGGTAAAACCCAACCATAGCATTAAAGTATCAAGTCCCCTTTTATCCCATAAGCAAACAACCTACTTACTCGGGTCTGTGCTTCTGTCACTCACGCCACCCACCATAAGCAAATCATAAGCATATTGCGACACCCTACAGCGGGGATCCCTCACACTTACGCGACACGAAGAGCACCATAGGACAGCACCAATAATAAAACTAGCAACTCAAACCAATCATGATCATCAATTAACCCATAGGACAAAACGGATCTACTCAAACATCATAAGATAGCCATACATCATTGGGGAATAATATATAGCGTTGAGCACCATGTTTAAGTAGAGATTATAGCGGGTAAGAGAGAGGTTACACCGCTGCATAGAGGGAGGAAGAGTTGGTGGAGATGTTGGTGAAGATGATGGTGGTGTTGGTGAAGATCGCGGTGATGATGATGGCCCCCGGCAGTGCTCCGGCGCCACCGGAAGCAAGGGGGAGAGGGCACCCCTTCTTCTTCTTCTTGCTTGACCTCCTCCCTAGATGGGAGAATGGTTTCCCCTCTGTTCCTTGGCTCCCATGGCATGGGAGGGGTGAGAGCCCCTCCGAGATTGGATCTATCTCTCTGTTTCTGCGTTCCTTGATTCTACCGCTTCACTGTTTCCTTTATATCTGGAGATCCGTAACTCCGATTGGGGTGAATCTTTCGCCCAGATCTTTCTCATAAAATTAGCTTTCTTGCGCCAAAATAAGAGCGTCAACCGCCTTACGGTTGGACCACGAGGGCCAGGGGCGCGCCTGGGGGGGGGGGGGGTAGGGCGCGCCCCCTACCTTGTGACCACCCCAGACACCGTTTCGCGTTGATTTCACTTCCCAAAAATCATAAATATTCCAAAAAAATCTTCGTCCGTTTTTATCCCGTGTGGACTTCATTTGATATTGGTTTCTATGAAACAAAAACATGCAACAGACAGGAACTGGCACTGGGCACTGGATCGATATGTTAGTCCCAAAAAATAGTATAAAAGGTTGCCAAAAGTATAGAAAAGTTGGAGAATATTGGCATGCAACAATCAAAAATTATAGATACGACGGAGACGTATCAAAGCTCAACATGTTTGAATGATCCATGTGTCGGTGTACTAGAGTAGGGGTACCCTAGTATCCCGAACTCGTGCACGGGCAGTTGCAGCGCCCCGCGGCAAGGCTTGCCGAACGACCGCCAGGGTCCTCCGTGGGTTCCCTTGGAGCCCCTTCAAGAACAAAGCATTCAAGACGAAGAGACAAGGCCCCGGCAAGAGGATCTTGCCGGGAAGAGACAAGGCCCCGGCAAGAGGAGCTTGCCGGGAAGGCCAACCACGGCACTTCGAGAAACTTGCCGCGATGCACCGCACGTCCCGGCAAGGTCCGGTGAGCGACATGCTTCTGGACTCGACAAGACGATGACCCCGACAAGGTACTCACCGGGGGCCCGCTGCCACTCTGTACCCACGCTCCAGCGCACACACCCGCGCGTCGCCATGAGGCTTCCTCAGGGGCACGTGGCGGGAGCCTGTGCAGCCAGGGGTACGCGGTGGCAAGCGGAGATGAAGAGAAGGCCATCGTGGCAAACGGTGGTGCTCCTAACGGTCATTTTTTGCACTGTTTAGGCAACTCAGACAGGCATTCAATGACCTTGTCCCCTGCCGTCAGAGTTAGGTAGGGTGCACTGTGTCCACAGTAGCGGTAGCTGCACCTACCGCATCCTTTTCCATTTTTACCCTTCTAGTCTACGTTGCCACCTGTCGGTGACCCCTTGAAAGTATAAAAGGAGGCCCAAGCACAACGTAGGGGGGGTTGGGTTCGCCTCATTCAAAACACCAGAAACACTCCCACGCTCGGTCGGGCAGCGTCCATCGCTCCTGAGCAAGAATTCAATACACGCAAACAAGCAGCAGTAGGGTTTTACGCATCCGTGCGGCCCGAAGCTGGGTAAAGACTACTCGTGTGTACCGCCTCGATCCGCTCTTTGCTCGACCTCCGCCCTCACCGAATCGAAAGGGGCTCGGTCCGCCGATCCCCATAGGTGTTCGTGTATCAGTCTCCCCGACACCATGACAATATATTGTAACTGAGATGTGAGAAAACATAACCCATTATGTTGTCTTCCTTGTCCAACATCAACTCTTTAGCATGTCATACTTAATGAGTGCTCACAATTATAAAATATGTCCAAGATAGTATATTTATATGTGAAATCTCTATTCCTTCAATATTCTTTCATGAATTGTTCAAATGACCAATACAATGCTTGCTAACCTTCAATAAATTTACAACCTCTACTTCTTAGATGTGAAGTCATTACTCCCCATGGGATAAGCAAATGAAACATATATAATTTCAGATTTATGAGATTCAACACATTCAACCATTTACTCATAGGATATAAGTGAAGCACACGAGTAAATGAACAACTACTCCAAAAAGATATAAGTGAAGATCAATGAGTAGCTAAATAATTATGGAACTATGTGAAGATTCTCTCACATTTAAAAATTTCAGATCTTGGTATTTTATTCAAACAGCAAGCAAAGCAAAACAAAATGGCATTGCAAGGATAGCACGACTCATGTGAAGAAGCAAAAACTTAGGCTCAACCGATACTAACCGATAATTGTTGAAGAAGAAAGGTGGGATGCCTACCGGGGCATACCAAAGCTTTGATGCTTGAGACTTCTTGGAATATTATCTTGGGGTGCCTTGGGCATCCCCAAGCTTGAACTTTTGTGTCTCCTTAATTCCTCTCATATCATGGTTTCTCTTTTTATCAAAATCTTCATCCACACGAAACTCAACAAGAACTCGTGAGATAGGTTAGTAAACCAATGCAAAACATTATCATTTTCTACTGTAACAAATCACTAAAATTATTATTCAACATTGTATAGTAAGTGTCTCTGCATATTTAATACTCCTATCCTCAAATAGAATCATTAAACAAGCAAACAAATGCAAACAATGCAAACATAACAGCAATCTGCCAAAATAGTATAGTCTGTAAAGAATGCAAGATTCATCATACTTACCTAACTCCAAAAATTATAATAAAAATATTACGCTGTAGAAGATTTATCAGAGCTCAATATACAAAAAGATTCAGCATTATATAACTCTCCGACTTTTCTAGGGAATTTTTGCAACAGCGGTAAACTTTCTGTTTTCAAACAGCAACATGTATACTAGCAAAATAAGCATGGTAAAGGCTATCCTTGACATTTTTCTTGAAAATATAGATGCAAAACATTATTCTAAATAACATCAAGCAAGTACTAATAAAAGAAAATGACGCTCCAAGCAAAACACATATCATGTGGTGAATACAAATATAGCTCCAGGTAAAGTTACCGATGAACGAAGACGAAAGAGGGGATGCCTTCCGGGGCATCCCCAAGCTTAGTTGCTTGGTTTTCCTTGAATATTACCTTGGGTTGCCTTGGGCATCCCCAATCTTAGGCTCTTTCCACTCCTTATTCCATAGTTCATCGAATCTTTACCCAATACTTGAAAACTTCAACCACACAAAACTTAACACAAAACTCGTAAGCTCCGTTAGTATAAGAAAATAAATAACCACTTAGGTACTATTGTGAACTCATTCTAAATTCATATTGGTATAATATATACTGTATTACAACTTATATATGGTTCATACCCTCCGATACTTCTCATAGATTCATCAAAATAAGCAAACAACACATAGAAAACAGAATCTTTCAGAAACAGAACAGTTTGTAGTAATCTGTATCAAACGTATACTTATGGAACTCAAACAATTATGAAATAAATTGTTGGACGTAAGTAATTTGTCTATTAATCACCTGCAAAAAGAATCAACCTACAATCATTCTCCAGTAAAAAATGGCAGCTATTCGCGTGAGCGCTAATGTTTCTGTTTTTTACAGCAAGATCATAAAGACTTCACCCAAGTCTTCCCAAAGGTTCTACTTGGCACAAACACTAATTAAAACATGAAACCACATATAACCAGAGGCTATATGAATTATTTATTACTAAACAGGAACAAAAAGTAAGAAACAAAAATAAAGTTGGGTTGCCTCCCAACAAGCGATAACGTTTAACGCCCCTAGCTAGGCATGATGATTTCAATGATGCTCATATAAAAGATAAGAATTGAAACATAACGGGAGCATCATGAAGCATATGACTAGCACATTTAAGCCTAACCAACTTCTTATGCATAGGGATTTTGTGAGCAAACAACTTATGGTAACAATAATCAACTAGCATAGGAAGGCAAAACAAGCATAACTTCAAAATTTTCAACACATAGAGAGGAAACTTGATATTATTGCAATTCCTACAAGCATATGTTCCCCCCTCATAATAATGTTCAGTAGCATCATGAATGAATTCAACAACATAACCAGCACCTAAAGCATTCTTTTCATGATATACAAGCATAGCAAATTTATTACTCTCCACATAAGCAAAATTCTTCTCATTCGGAATGGTAGTGAGCAAACTCAACAAAATAATTATCATGTGAGGCATAATCCAATTGAAAACTAAAATAATGATGACAAGTTCCATGGTTATCATTATTCTTAATAGCATACAAGTCATCACAATAATCATCATAGATAGCAACTTTGTTCTCATAATCAATTGGAACCTCTTCTGAAATAGTGGAATCATCACTAAATAAAGTTGACACTCTTCCAAATCCACTTTCATATTCATCACAATAAGATTCAATATCCTCCAAAATAGTGGGATCAATACTACCTAAAGTTTACACTCTTCCAAACCCACTTTCATCAATATAATCATCATAAATAGGAGGCGTGCTTTCAACATAATAAATATTCTCATCAAAACTTGGGGGACAAAAAAAATATCATATTCATCAAACATAGCATCCCCAAGCTTGTGGCTTTGCATATCATTAGCATCATGGATATTCAAGGAATTCATACTAACAACATTGCAATCATTCTCATTATTCAAAGATTTGATGCAAAAAAAATCATATACTTCTTCTTCTAGCACTTGAGCACAATTTTCCTTACCATCATTCTCACGAAAGATATTCAAAAGATGAATCGTATGAGAAAAACTCAATTCCATTTTTTGTAGTTTTCTTTTATAGAATAAAACTAGTGATAAAACAAGAAACAAAAAGATTTGATAGCAAGATCTAAAAATATACCTTCAAGCACTCACCTCCCCAGCAACGGCACCAGAAAAGAGCTTGATGTATACTACACAACCTTCTTCTTGTAGACATTGTTGGGCCTCCAAGTGCAGAGGTTTGTAGGACAGTAGCAAATTTCCCTCAAGTGGATGACCTAAGGTTTATCAATCTGTGGGAGTCGTAGGGTGAAGATGGTCTCTCTCAAACAACCCTGCAACCAAATAACAAAGAGCCTCTTGTGTCCCCAACACACCCAATAAAAGGGTAAATTGTATAGGTGCACTAGTTCGGCGAAGAGATGGTGATAGAAGTGCAATATGGATGGTAGATACAGGCATTTGTAATCTGAAATTCTAAAAACAGCAAGGTAACTAGCGATAAAAGTGAGCGTAAACGGTATTGCAATGGTAGGAAACAAGGCATAGGGTTCATACTTTCACTAGTGCAAGTTCTATCAACAATAATAACATAGATAGATCATATAACAATCCCTCAACATGCAACAAAGAGTCACTCCAAAGTCACTAATAGCAGAGAACAAACAAAGAGATTATGGTAGGGTACGAAACCACCTCAAAGTTATTCTTTCGGATCAATCTATAAAAGAGTTCGTACTAGAATAACACCTTAAGACACAAATCAACCAAAACCCTAATGTCACCTAGATACTCCATTATCACCTCAAGTATCCGTGGGCATGATTATATGATATGCATCACACAATCTCAGATTCATATATTCAACCAACACAAAGTACTTCAAAGAGTGCCCCAAAGTTTCTACCGGAGAGTCAAGACGAAAACATGTGCCAACCCCTATGCATAAGTTCATGGGCGGAACCCACAAGTTGATCACCAAAACATACATCAAGTCGTTCACGCGAATATCCCATTGTCACCACAGATAAGCACGGCAAGACATACATTAAGTGTTCTCAAATCCTGAAAGACTCAATCCGACAAGATAACTTCAAAGGGAAAACTCAATTCATCACAAGAGAGTAGAGGGGGGAGAAACATCATAAGATCCAACTATAATAGCAAAGCTCGCGATACATCAAGATCATGCCATAGAGAGAACACGAGAGAGAGAGAGAGAGAGAGATCAAACACATAGCTACTGGTACATACCGTCAGCCCCGAGGGTGAACCACTCCCTCCTCCTCATGGAGAGCGCCGGGATGATGAAGATGGCCACCGGTGAGGGATCCCCCCTCTGGCAGGGTGCCGAAATAGGGTCCCGATTGGTTTTTGGTGGCTATAGAGGCTTGCGGTGGCGGAACTCCTGATCTATCTTCTCCGTCGCTGTTTTTAGGGTATATGGGATTATGTAGGTGAAAGAAGTCGGTCGGGGGGTGCTCGAGGGGCCCAGGAGACAGGGGGCGCACCCAGGGGGTGGGCACGTCCTCCTATCTCCTGGCTTCCTTGAACCTTCCCTGGCTTGAACTCCAAGTCTCCCAGATCATATCCTTTCCAAAAATCACGCTCCCGAAGGTTTCATTCCATTTGGACTCCGTTTGATATTCCTTTTCTTCGAAATACTGAAACAGGCCAGAAAACAGCAATATGGGTTGGGCCTTCGGTTAGTAGGTTAGTCCCAAAAGTAATATAAAAGTGTATAATAAAGCCCGTAATCATTCAAAACAGATAATAAAATAGCATGAATGCTTCATAAATTATAGATACGTTGGAGACGTCTCAATCAGAAAAAAGGTTTGGGTGGTCTCTACGAAGGTCTTCCTCTCGCTCCCAGGTGGCTTCCTCCTCGGTATGATGGCTCCACTGAACTTTGCAAAACTTGATAACCTTGCTGCGAGTAACTCGGCTAGAAAACTCGAGAATCTTAACTGGCTTCTCTTCATAAGTCAAATCACGGTCTAACTGAATTGTTTCCAGTGGCACTGTATCTCTCAAAGGAATATCAGCCATCTCTGTGTGGCACTTCCTCAACTGGGAAACGTGAAACACATCATGAACTCCTGACAATCCTTCTGGCAATTCCAGCTTGTATGCAACTTCTCCCATACGTTCCAAAACTCTATATGGTCCCACAAAATGTGGTGCTAGCTTTCCCCTAACTCCAAAACACTTAACTCCTCGAAGCGGGGACAGCGAAGATAAACTCGGTCTCCGACTTCGTAAACTGTCTCCTTGCGCTTAGAATCTGCATAACTCTTCTGCCTGGACTGGGCTACCTTGAGTCTATCGCGAATCAACTTAACCTTCTCTTCAGAGTCTTTGATTAGGTCTGGTCCAAACAGCTGACGGTCTCCAACTTCATCCCATGATAACAGTGTCCTGCACCTCCTTCCGTACAAAGCTTCGAAAGGGGCCATCTTCAAACTGGCTTGATAGCTGTTGTTATAAGATAATTATGCATACGGCAAATTGTCGTCCCAACTAGATCCATAATCTAGCGCACAAGCTCTCAACATGTCCTCCAGAATCTGATTGACTCTCTTGGTCTGTCCATCTGTCTGCGAATGAAAGGTTGTACTGAACTCTAGCCTAGTACCCAAAGTCTCATGCAACTTATTCTAGATCTTCGAGGTAAACTGGGTTACTCTATCAGATACAATGGTCCTCGGTACTCCATGCAAACATATGATCCTGGTCATGTATATCTTTGCCAACTTAGCACTCGTATAGGTGGTCTTCACCGGGATGAAATGAGCTACTTTCGTCAAACGGTCGACTACAACCCACATAGAGTCATGGCCTAAACGTGTCCTGGGCAATCCAGTGATAATATCCATGCCTAGCTTATCCCACTTCCATTCGGGTATCGGCAATGGCTGTAACAATCCAGCTGGCTTCTGATGCTCTGCCTTAACTCTCTGACATACATCACATACCGCTACATACTCGGCAATATCCTTCTTCATTCATGTCCACCAAAAACTTTCCTTCAAATCCAGATAGATCTTTGTGTTTCCTGGGTGAATTGAGTATGGCGAATCATGGGCCTCCTGCAGTATTAACCTCCTGATCCCGGCGTCATTAGGCACATAAACGTGATCCTCAAACCATAAAGTGTCATGCTCATCCTCACTAAATCCTTTAGCCTTTCCTTTGCTCATCCTTTCCTTTATCTCGGCAATCTCCTTGTCGGTTTTCTAGGCCTCTCTGATCTTACTCATCAAAGTGGACTGAATTTCCAATGCTGCTACATAACCTCTCAGAACTATTTCCAAACATAGCTCGCAAAGATCCTCTGCTAACTCCTTGGGTAATCCTCCGGTCATGAGCGTATTAACATAACTCTTGCGGCTCAACGCATCTGCTACTACATTGGCCTTTCTCGGATGATAGTGCAGTTTCACATCATAATCCTTAATGAGCTCTAACCATCTCCTCTGCCTGAGCTTCAACTCCTTCTGCACGAAGATATATTTCAAACTCTTATGATCCGCGTATACCTGAGAATGGTTTCCAATGAGAAAATGTATCCATGTCTTCAGTGCATGCACTACGGCTGCTAACTCCAAATCATGTGTAGCCTAATTCAACTCATGAGGTTTAAGCTCTCATGAGGCATAGGAAACGACTCTTCCCTCCTGCATAAGTATTGCTCCAAGTCCTCAACATGAAGCGTCGCAATACACTTGATAATCCTTTCATTGATCTGGAAGAATCAGCACTGGGGCTGAAACCAAACATTTCTTCAACTCCTAAAAACTGGCTTCACACTCCTAAGTCCATTTGAACTCGGTGTCCTTCTTCAACAACTCTGTCATGGGCTTTGTAATCTTGGAGAAATTCTCAATGAACCTTCGATAATATCCTGCAAGTCCGAGAGAAATCCTGATCTCTCCAACTGATGTGGGTGCTACCCATTTAGTCACAGAAACAACCTTGGTAGGGTCTACTGCTATTCCTTCTCCGGATATAACATTTCCGAGAAATCTAGTTTCCTTTAGCCAAAACTCACATTTGCTGAACTTGGCATACAATTGATGTTCTCTGAGCTTCTCAAAAACCAAACGCAAATGTTCCTTATGCTCCTCTTCGTTCTTCGAGTAGACCAATATATCATCAATGAACACCACGACGAACTTATCCAAAAACTCCATAAACACCTTCTTCATCATGTTCATAAAATAGGCAGGCGCGTTAGTCAGACCAAATGACATAACAGTATACTCATAGAGCCTGTAACTTGTGGTAAAAGCTGTCTTAGGTATATCCTGCTCTCGAATCTTCAGCTGGTGATAGCCTGATCGAAGATCTACCTTAGAGAAAACTCTAGCTCCTTGCAACTAGTCAAACAAATCATTGATCATCGGCAAAGGGTATTTGTTCTTGATCGTCACCTCACTCAATGCATGATAATCAACAACCATCCTTAACAATCCGTCCTTTTTCTCCACTAGAAGCACTAGGGCTCTTCAAGGTGATGAACTTGTGGAATGTAACCTTTATCCAGTAACTCCTTAATCTGCTTCTTAAATTCCTCCAAATCTTGTGTGGGCATCCGATACGGTCTCTTTGATATAGGCCCGGTGCCTAGCAATAGCTCAATCAAAAACTCAATGTCTTGATCCGGTGGCATGCCTGGCAACTCTTCTGGAAATACGTCGGGGTAATCCTTCACCACTGGTACTTCCTCTTGTACAACTCCTGATAAGGAATTCATTTGAGTCCTCTTCGGCACATGTCAGGATACATACTTGATCCTTCTTCCTTCTGGGGTGGTGAGAAATATCGACTTACTAGCGCAATCAATGTTCCCTCCATACTTTGATAACCAATCCATGCCCAATATTATATCCAATCCTTGTGACTCCAAAATTATTAGGTTCGAGGGAAACTCATAGTTACCAATCCTTAAGGGTAACCGATCACACCATCTGCTGGCCACATACTTTGCTCCTGGTGAGCATACTAACATGGGGGTCCTAAGGGCTTGGGTTGGCAGGTTATTCTTATCCACAAATCCCCTTGATATGTATGAATGCGATGCACTAGTATAAAAAAGAACAAGTGCAGGAAATGCATTAATCAAAAACTTACCGACAACTGCGTCGGGTTGCTCCACTATCTCCTCCATGCTAATGTGGTTCACATGTCCTTTGGTGAAAGGGTTAGGCTTCTTGGCAGAACCTCCATTGCCGTTTCCATTCTTTGCTTCAGGACATTCATTGGCATAATGTCCAGTCTTCTGGCACTTGTAGCAGGTAATGTGACTCAAATCCTTCTTAGCTGGTGTTGAAGGGTTGGAACGGTTCTGGCTGCTGCTTCCTCCATTCCCATTGCCATTCTTGGGGCCACTATGGTTGTGAGGACTTGCTCCATTGTGCGTGTGTCCTCCATGATTGTGGGTATGTCCTCCTGAGTACGGGTGTTACGGGCTTCTGCTGAGCTCTTGAACTATACCTCCTTTGTCCATACTTCCTCTGACGATTATCAATCTGTTGTTGCTTGCCTTCAATCATAAGTGCCCTATCTACCAACTCCTGGTAGCTGTTGAATGTTGCTACCATCAACTACATGCTCAGCTCATCGTTCATTCCTTCTAGAAACTTCTCCTGCTTAGCAGCATCTGTAGCTATGTCGTCAGGGGCATAGTGTGCTAACTTACTAAAATCATCCATGTACTGGCCCACTGTATGTCCTCCTTGGCACAAGTTGCGAAACTCAGGCTTCTTCATGTTCATAGCTCCTACTGAAATATGGGCAGTGCGGAAAGCCTGCTGAATCTAATCCCATGTAATAGTGTCAATGGGGTAGGTGGCTGTGAAATTCTCCCACCATGATGCTGCAGGTCCATCAAACTAATGTGCGGCAAAATGCACTCTCTCCACATCTGTGCATCTTACAGTGGTCAGCTCCCTTCCAATCTTGCGGAGCCAATCATCTGCAACAATCGGCTCGGTGCTACTACAGAACACCGGAGGATTCAACCTTAGGAAACGGGCTAGGTGATCAACATGTGGTGGTGGTGGTGGGTTGTTGTTGTTGCCTTGGTTCTGATTCTAGACTAAGAGCTGCATTAGGGTATTCTGTTGCTGGATCAACTGAGTGAGCTCCGGTGGGAAGGCAAATCCATTGTCACGTCTCGGAGGCATCTGATGGGTTTAGAAGAGGTGAGAAAACAGAATAGAATTGGGGTCTAAGAGAAATTCACTACCCATAATTCTCATGAGACAAACACAATCAATTTCACTTCAATCAATAGCACACAAGTCACACAAAAACAAAACGGTCTAACCTATACTACAAACTCGATCGTTGCAACTACTTGGAGGGAAAATACTACTAATTACAATGGTGGCCGTCTAGAAATTTTCATCAGAAGAAGACTCCATAATATCCGCTCTAGCTTCATCAACGTAGTCATCATCTCTATCAGGGTCGGAGTCGGTGTCGTCGAGGATGATGTAGTCTCCTGGCTGGTTGTCCTTTTTTGGCGCGGGGTCTCCCATGAATACTCCTAGCTTCTTTGTCAGGTCATCATTCTTTTCCACCAATATAGCAATCTCCTCCTCGTATCCATCGTGTGTAGACTTGATCTCCTCTTCCAGCTCGTTGTTCCTCCTCACCAGTTTCTTGATCTTCTTCATGTGAATAATTTGTTGATTCTCCTTTTGACGAATATGATCTCCCATCTCTTGAATGTATGCTGCAATTGATCCATTCCTCCTGGTACGAATCATCTCCCATTTGTCATCTCGGCGGCCACATACCTGGTAGACGGTATTCTCTAGCTCCTTGTGATACACCTCACATATGCGTCCAAAGGTGATATGTGTGGCCATGCTCTTTCCAATACTCCAGCTTGATGCATCCTAGTAGAAATCAATAGGCTCCGTTGTTGGTGCAAAGGTCCTCCCAGGTATCCAGACTTTAATCTTCCAGCGCTCTTCTTCCGGTATAGATGTAGAGAAAGTCCCCGTGAAGCTTTATAATCCGATGTTCAGATACTTAGTGACTTCCTTCAAGTGCTTTCCGAAAGGGGTGTCGTCATCTGGCTGAGTGAACTTGTTCTTGGGATCTGCCATCTATAGAGTAGAAAGAGAGGAGAATTAGAAATGAGTAAAGAAGAGAAATCATGTGGCTCATTCTAGTGGTCACGTCCTACAGTCAGTGTGTGCTCTGATACCATCTTGTAGTGACCAGACCTCAAACAGTCAAGTCTTTGTGCATCAGTGTCATGCCTAGATCAATAATGCTAACATGCACAATACTCGAGGATTTATAACAGAGTTTCAATCACACACTTATTACATCGAGTCCTCATAAGAGTATGATTACATAAATAAATCATGGCTAAAGGCCATCTAAACTAGATAACAGCGGAAGGATTCAAAGGTAAATGAGTCCATCAACTCCAACGGCATAGCTGAGTGCAAAACAACGACCTATCGCACCTTATTCGCCGTCTAAATAGTCTGTAACATAAGATGTTGCTGCCCGAAAACGGGTCAGCGCATGGAATATGCTGGCATAGTTACACTGTAAAGCAATGATGATGCAAGTACTATATCTACATGCAAAATTTGGCTGGTGGAGGCTGTAAGTTTCATAGTTTTGCCTAAAGCTAGTTTTTCCCTACAACAAAGGAAAAAATTTATTTAACTACTCACATGTTGCCCATTATTTGAGAGGGTAACCCCAACTCAAATCCCAATTAAAAGTATCATCATTAACCCAACATCATTATTAATTAGAGTAACGTGTTGAGATCACATCAATAGATTCAAGTACCAGATACTCAAGATGTCCATAACCGGGGACACGACTAACCATGATTAGTTTATACACTCTGCAGAGGTTTGCGCACTTTTCCCCACAAGACTCGATCTCCTCTGTTGAATTTCTCGCACTACATGTTGTTTGAGAAAAGGATGACCGAGACACAGTCTTTCAGAAGCGTTAGCACCTTACGATGGATAGACGGTACTACCTACATCCCCTACATCTGCTAGTCTACCTTGTAAGAGGTCACACAACTTACTAAACTATGCCAGAGCCCATAATGGCATGTGGCTGCACACAGAAGTTTCTAGCATGAATAATCTTATGATCCCTTTGATCCTGGGTGGCAGTCCATAGGATAATCACACGGGAAACCCGGGATTTCCAAAAAAACAGGAAACACTGGGTTCCCCAGGTGCCTCAATCCACGCAGATGCGTATTACGTTGCCACCTTAATTTAAACCTTAATTAAAGCAACTCTCAAATTTCCATGTGTGAATCTCGATCCAATCCCCATCTACAAGCATGGTTAAGCAATAATAAGCATAACGTATATTCCCGAGGTGATCAAAAGGGTATTAGGTTCCTACCTCAAGTACTACAACCAAACCACACCTTCCCAATCCTACCAATGCAAATATGTGTGGGCAGAACTAATGCATAGTAAAAACTGGGTATAGAAGAGTATGATCAAAGTGTAACTTGCATTGCTGACGATTTGCAAACTCTAGAGATTCATAGTAACAAGCTTCGCACTCTGGGTAATCTAGCATATACAAACAATAGCATACATAAGCAATCACTCAAACAAAACACGAGAAAACTCGAGAAAAGATCCAAATCAAACATGAAACAAGAAAATGGCTTAAACTAACAAGAGTCAAAACCTAATAGCAATATTAACATGTGAATTAGATCTTAACAGTGGGTACAAGTGATTAGCTACGATTCACAAAAAGATTCAACTCAAACGGAGCAACGAACCTCAAAATACAAATGAAACAAGATTCGTTTACTAATCTGGACTAAAGTCAAATTTTACAGTACCAAAATCATGTTCAAGTTGGTTAACTAGAAAGAGGGCTTCGAGACGAAAATTTAGGCACTGGTTTCGCCAAATTGGATAAACGAGTAAAAAGTTATACTAGATTGAAGATCAGGGACAGAATCGCAATCGAAAATAATCGTTGATAAAATCCTGGAAAAAATGAAATAGACGGACTAACGAACGAAGGTTCGTTAACTGAACCTAACCAGCGAACACCGTTCGTTAAAAGGAACGTATGGACGAACGTCCGCTAAATAAATAAACCGATGAAAATCGACCTAATGAATTAAACCGGAAACTAAAAAAACTGGGGTTAATCAAAGAAAAACTGACCGGTCAAAACGAGGTCAACAGCGATGGCTCCGGCAAGATCTGCAGCGGCGGCAACGACTAACGTGGGCGGCGATGGAGCTAGCGCGGCAGTGGCAGCAGCGGCGGCGGCGGCTAGCGCTAGCGGCGACAACGGCTAAGGGCGGCGGCGGCGCGGCTGCGTGCGGGAGGCGGCGGTGCAGGACAAGGGCAGAGGGGCCAGGGGCGGCGGCTTAAATAGCCTCGGGGGGGCGATCCGACTTGGGGAGGGGGTCGGCGGATGTGTGGCAAACTCGGACTCCCTCGAGAGTCCGGCGAGGCAACGGCGGGTCGATGCGGGGAAGGCGGCGGCGGAACGGGCCAGCTCAGCTGGGCCTCGGCCCAGTCGGGTGATTTTTTTTTGTTTTTTAAATAATTTCGCCCGAAAAGAAAAATGCTAATAAAATACAAAAAACTCTAAAAATGCCAAAACAAATTTTCACCGCCTAAATGAAATATTTAGAACAAACTGAACATTTTTGGCCTAAGAATTCAATTTTGAAAAATTCATATTTTTCTAAATCAAATAAAATAGCAAATAAATACCAGAAAAACCATAATTTGATTTTAAAATTCTTTCTCCAATATTTCTCTAAATTGGAAGTAGTCGTATTATCTTCTCTTGTTTATTTTTAAATTGGAAATACTTGGAGAGAAAAATAATAAAATCAAATTGATCCTTTCTTCAAATTTGAAATAAATTCAAATATGAATTTTGTGAAACCTCAAACTCTCTCCGAGGGTCCTTGAGTTGCTTAAGATTTCTAGGATCTCAACCAAAATGCAAGAATGAATATGATATGCATATGATGATCTATGTATAACAGCCAAATTGAAAATTGGGATATTACAGATTCTGACGGACTTAAGCATCGCTACGGGTGACAAAGTCTCATCATAGTCAATTCCTTGAACTTGTGAAAATCCCTTTTGCCACAAGTCGAGCTTTATGAATGATGACATTACCGTCCGCGTCCGTCTTCTTCTTGAAGATCCATTTATTCCGAATGGCCTTTCGCCCTTCAGGTAATCTTCCAAAGTCCATACTTTGTTTTCATACATGGATCCCATCTCAGATTTCATGGCCTCTAACCATTTGTCGGAATTCGGGCCCACCATTGCTTCTCCATAGCTCATAGGTTCATCATTATCCAACCACATGACCTCTAAGACAGGGTTACCGTACCACTCAGGAGTAGTACGTACCCTTGTCGACCTAGTAGGTTCGATAGTAACTTGATCTGAAATTCATGATCACTATCATTAGCTTCCTCTTCAACAGACGTAGGTGCCACAGAAACATCTTTCTAGCTGCACTACTCTCTGGTTGAAGTGACGGTTCAACAACCTCATCAAGTTCTATCTTCCTCCCACTCAATTCTTTCGAGAGAAACTCTTTCTCGAGAAAGGGATCGTTCCTAGCGACAAACACTTTGCCCTCAGATCTAAGATAGAAGGTATACCCAATCGTCTGCTTTGGGTATCCTATGAAGACACATTTGTTCGATTTGGGTTCAAGCTTTTTTGGCTGAAGCCTTTTGACACAAGCATCGCAGCCCGAAACCTTAAGAAACGACAGCTTAGGTCTCTTGCCAAACCATAGTTCACGCGGTGTCGTATCTATGGACTTAGATGGTGCCCTATTTAAAGTGAATGCCATTGTCTCTAATGCATAACCCCAAAATGATAGTGTCATATCAACAAGAGACATCATGGAACGCACCATATCCAATAAGGTACGATTATGACGTTCGGACACACCATTTCGTTGTGGTGTTCCAGGTGATGTTAGTTGTGAAACAATTCCACATTGTCTTAAGTGATTGGCAAACTCATCACTCAAATATTCTCCCCCTTGACCAGATTGTAGGAATTTAATCTTCTTGTTACGATGATTCTCAACTTTACTCTGAAATTGCTTGAACTTTTCAAAGGTTTCGTACTTATGCTTCATTAACTAAATATAACCATATCTACTCAAATCATCAGTGAAGGTGAGAAAGTAACGATATCCACCGCACGCGTCAACAATCATCGGACCGCACACATCAGTATGTATGATTTCCAACAAGTCACTTGCTCGTTCCATTGTTCCGGAAAATGGGGGTTTAGTCATCTTGCCCTTGAGGCATGGTTCGCATGTGTCAAGTGATTTAAAAGACCATCATCATGGAGTTTCTTCATGCGCTTACACCAATATGACATATGCAGCAGTGCCACAAGAAAGTGGTACTATCATTATCCACTCTACATCTTTTGGCATCAATGTTATGAACATGTGTATCATCACTATCGAGATTCAATAAGAATAAACCCCTCACAATGGGTGCATGACCATAAAAGATATTACCCATATAAATAGAACACCCATTATTCTATGATTTAAAGGAGTAATCATCTCGCATTAAACAAGATCCAGATATAATGTTCATGCTCAACACAGGCACTAAATAATAATTATTCATGTTTATCACTAATCCCGATGGTAATCAAAGAGCGAGCGTGCCGACGGTGATTACATCAACCTTGGAACCATTTCCACGCGCATTGTCACTTTGTCCTTCGCCGGCCTTCATCTATTCCGTAGTTCCTATTTAGAGTTGCAAATGTGAGCAACCACACCGGTATCAAATACCCAGACACTACAACTAGAGCTGGTAAGGTACGCATAAATAAAATGTATGTCATATATACTTTTGTTTATGTTGGCCCCCTTCTTGTCGGCCAGATACTTGGGGCAATTACGCTTCCATTGGCTAGTTCCCTTGCAATAGAAGCACTCAGTTTTTTGCTTGGGTCCAGCCTTGGGTTTCTTCATGGGAGGAGCAACTGCTTTGCCGCTCTTCTTGAAGTTTCCCTTCTTTCCCTTGCTCTTCTTGAATCTAGTGGTTTTATTGACCATCAACACTTGATGTTCCTTCTTGATGTCTGACTCAGTGACTTTCAGCATCACGAATAGCTCAGAGACTTACTTGTTTATCCCTTGCATGTTATAGTTCAACACAAAGCTGTTGTAGCTAGGTGGTAGCAATTCAAGAACTCTGTCAGTGACCGCCTCAGGCGGGTGCTCAACTCCCAACTCAGCCAGACGTCTGGAATACCCAAACATTCCGAGTCTGTGCTCACTGATAGAGTTGTTCTCCTCCATTTTGTAGGCATAGAACTTATCACATGTCTCACACCTCTCGATTCGAGCATTTTTCCCAAAAATAAACTTCAACTCCCGGAACATCTCATATGCTCCATTGATCTACAACATAATTTGCAAAGATAACTTAGACTATTGTTCAAGATAATGAGTTCAATTAATCATATTACCTAAGAACTTCCACTCAAATCAACATCCCTCCGGTTGTCCAAGTGTAAAATGATCCAAATTCACTAACCCAAGTCCGATCATCACATGAGATGAGGTGGTTTCAATGGTGAACATCTCCATGTTGATCATATCTACTATATGACTCATGTTCAACCTTTTAGTCTATTGTGTTCCAAGGCCATGTCCGTACATGCTAGGCTCGTCAAGTTTAACCCAAGTGTTCTGCATGTGCAAAATTGGCTTGCACCCATTGTATGCAAACACAGAGTCTATCACACCGATCATCACGTGGTGCTTCAAAAGGACGAACTTTCGCAATGGTGCACACTTTGGGAGAACACAATTTTATCTTGAAGTTTTAGTGAGGGATCACCTTATAATGCTACCGTCATCCTAAGCAAAATAAGATGCATAAATGGATTAACATCACATCCAAAACATAAGTGACACGATATGGCCATCATGTTGTGCTTTTGATCTCCATCTTCAAAGTACCAACATGATCTCCATCATCACCGGCATGACACCATGATCTCCATCATCATGTCTCCATCGGGGTTGTCACGCCAACCATGCTTTTACAACTATTTTTACCACTTAGCCGTAAAATAAAGCATTATATAGCGCTTAATGATTGACACATAGGTCACACAATAATTAAAGACAACCCTATGGCTCTGGCCGGTTGCCGTATTCATCGACATGCAAGTCATGATAATCTATACAAAACATGATCATCTCATACATCAAATATATCTCATCATGTCTTTCACCATATCATATCACAACATAACTTGCAAAAACAAGTTAGACATCCTCTACTTTGTTGTTGCATCTTTTACGTGGCTGCTATGAGTAACTAGTAAGAACCGTTCTTATGCAAAGCCACAACGGTGATATTCAAGATGCTATTTAACCTTCTACAAGGACCGCCTTTGTCAAATCCGATTCAACTAAGGTGGGAGAGACAAACACCCGCCAATCATCTTTATGCAACAAGTTGCATGTCAGTCCATGGAACCGGTCTCATGTACATGGACATGTAAAGTTGGTCCGGGCCACTTTATCCCACAATACTGATGAATAAAGATAAGACTAAGTAAGGAAGCAATCTGAATATCAATGCCCACAAACTCCTTTGCGTTCTACTCGAGATGTTATCTACGCATAGACCTAGCTCATGATGCCACTGTTGGGGAACGTTGCATGGGAAACAAAAAAAATCTATGCTCACCAAGATCAATGTAGGAGATGCACATCTACGAGAGGATATATTCGATCAACATACCCTTGTAGATTGCTAAGCGAAAGCGTTAAGAAACGCGGTTGATGTAGTTGAACGTCTTCGCGAACCAATCACAATCCAAGTACCGCACATGCGGCACCTCCGAGTTTAGCACACGTACGGCTTGGTGGCGTGCTCTCCTTCTTGATCTAGCAAGGGAGGGGTAGGAGGTAGATTATATATGAACCAACACAATGACGTGGTGGTGGCAGCGGAACTCCGGCAGTGCTTCACCAAGTGCGTATCGCTGAAACGTGGGAGGAGTTAGGAGAGGTAACGGGCAAGGGTCGTAGGGTGGCTGCCCCCAATGCCTCTCCACCTTTATATAGGCGTAGAGGGGGCTGGTTGCTTGCCCTCCAAGGCCCAAGGGTCGTTGGCCAAAGGGGGAGGAAGGAAATCCCTCCTTTCCTTCCCCACCGATTGCTATCCCCCTTTTTATGGGTCCTGATCTTATCCCTTTGGGATGTGATACCATTCCTTTTAAGGGAGGATCTTGGTGCGCCTAGACCAGGGTTGCGGGGACTTTCACCACTACCCACATTCATGTGGGTCCCCCATGCAGGTGGGCCCCACTCCAAAACCTTCTAGAACCTTCCTGGTACAATACCAAAAAAACTCAAACTTTTTCCAGAACCCCAATAACAACTTTCCATATATGATTCTTTACCTCTGGACTATTCCGGAGCTCCTCATGATGTCTCGGATCCCATCCGGGACTGCGAACAACCTTCCACTGGTACATTGAGGTGCTATACAAACGGTTTTAACCCCTTTCTACGATGGCATTCGGAACCGTCACCTAGTGAGTGTGGGCGATAGGGGGGGGCACTTCCAACACGACCCAGAAACCATCGAGGATATGCCCTCCTAACACACACGCTCAGCAAAATGAGGTCATGTGCGACCCGAGAGCAAGCAAATACGGTTATACTTACGAAATCATTTCCAGTCGTAAGTAGATCCCACACAGGAGCAACAGATTGCATGGTAAAATTAGATAGCACGATTCACTAGAATTTGGTAAGGAAAGGCAGGAGCAGCACACGCAATGGGTAAACCAAGCATGCTTAACCGGCGTAGCTAGCAAATGGCAAGGTGCTCCTCCAAGATCTGGGCGTCAGCACGAATGGTAGCCATCGCGACCTCATCCGCGTGTGCGGCCATGATTTGCTTCTCCGCTACAAAATGCTCCTTGAGCTCCTGTCTATACTGCGTGCACCATGGCTTAGGGTGGCCCTTATTTGGTGCAGTGGTCAGTGATTTGGGTGGAAGCTGTCACGCCGGCGGTCGGGGCATGTGGGATGTGGAAGGAGGAGGAGGATGGTGGTCTGGTGTGGATTACCTGCCTGGATAGACGAGGCCGAGCAGCGTGAAGGAGGGTCACCAGCGAGGGGGGCGGCGCTGCAAGAAAGGAGTGAAGGTTTCAACTTGGAAAGGTCGGGGGAAACAAGGGAAATGTGGCTTTTGGTAAGGGGGAGGGGCGGGGAGGTAGATATTTCCATGAAAGCCGAAAATTTGGAATCACTTCAGCGAAAAAACTGGCGCACAAAATATCATCAGACAAGGTCCCTTATTTAGAACTGTGTACTATATGTGAACATCACAAACGATTCAGATAGCTTAACCCGTGTGTCATGAGTTTGAACATCAAAAACTTTGGTTCCAATTTCCCTGGTTACAGTGCTCATCCATGTCATTGCATAATTTGGGTACACAAAGGATACTACAACACACCCACACTTCCTAATCGAGCAAGTTCAGCAATTAAACAGAGCTAGCTGGCCTAAACATTACTCTTACAAATTAAAGACCGATGCTCTTAATTAAACAAAACATAGAGTACTACTATGGCTGGTGCTCATTGATCTCCGCCGCCTCCTCCATGTCCAACTTGTGCCCAACGGTCTCCTAGGGAAGGAGCTCCATGGCATCCATCATACCATATTCGGCAAGCATCTCGCCATCCGCGTCCACCATCTCTTTGGAAAAGGCCGCCAAGAGCTGGGCGTGGGAGGCCATGATCTTGGCTTGGACGGGCTCTATCATCGCAAGGTATGCGGAGGAGGAATGGACGCCTGCTCAAACGCTCTCGGTGATTACCAACTCTTCGGTCATGGGTTGCCGACCGTTGTCGGAGAAGCTTCATTTGATTTGTGCGGTGACTGCCACGAGTTGGGCGTGGGTGGCCTCGACATCGTCGTGGGCAGCCTCCATCAGGGCTAAATCCACCGCTGTGGAACAGTTAGCTACTGTGCCGCTCTCGCCAGCTCTTATCCCTGAGGCAGATGTTGTTTCCGCCACCTGAGAAGTAGCAGCGGCCATTTGGGCTGCCTTGGCCGCCCGGTCGCAGATTGCGGCCATGCTCATGCACCTTGTTAGCACGCGCATGGCGGCTTCGGCCGCGCTCTCGCCGGAGTGGGCCACCAAAGTTGCCATCACGACACGGGTCCACGTCCCCATCTTTCATTGGCGATGATTGAACAGTGACATGATATTTGGGGAGCGACCTTGTGTGCTTGATATGCCGGCTGTGGACTATAGCCGACGCACCTTCTCTCGTAAGCCATAGGCGTACTATACACCGACGGTGCTCCAGGATATTTCTTATTGCACCTCACACGGTTGGTGATAATAAACTGTGTGGGATCTACTTGATTTTTAATTTTGATTTGAATAACATAATGGGGTCACAGCGGCAATGGATGGTGTTTGAATTGCTAGACCTTTTATCTGCAGTGCACATGCAATTATATGTGTGTCATAAAAAATGGAATTGTTCAGGGTCTGTTTGAAAATTTTATACATTAAATTGGTTTTCTAACCATTTCAGGTGCACAATTCAAAATTGAAGCACATGCTCCAGTCCATAAAAACGGGTTGCAAAATCAAATGTTTGTCCTTGGTTGCAAGCTTAGGTCACATTCAAAACATCTTGACACTGTCGCTCAGCCGCTAACATAGAGATACATGCTTTTAACATTCTAGTAAATTGAAAACTCATCTGAAATTCATGAAACTTGACATGATATCATGGAATGGCAGCGACATGCCGTGGTAAAAATATTGTGCCATTTGGGGCAGGTGTGGGTATAATCTTCTCGCTAACCAGAGCTTCTGTCACAACAAGCCTGATGGTTTCAGTAGGGTACGTGCCACCTTGGCGGACAAAATGACATATGTTGCCTCTTCTTACTTTCAAAATGTTTCTCGTGTGAACATAGAACAACACGAGTGGTGTGTCGATTCTTGGGATTTTTTGGGGTTTGCTTGGACATTTTTATACATTAACTGGGTTTTCTATGCATTCATATGCATAATTCAAATTTGAACTACAAGCACATGCTCTAGTGCATTTAAATTAGTTGAAAATTGAAATCTGTGTCCTTGGTTGCATGCTTAGGTCTCATGGAAGAAATGTGAATGAATGTCAAACACCCTGCCACCGTCACTCGACTGCAAACATTGAGATACCTAGTTTTTAAATTCTAGTAAATCCAAAATTCATCTGAAATTCATGAAACTTGGCATGCTATCATGGAGCAGCATCAACATGCCATGGTAAAATTTTGGGATAATTATATTGATGCCCCTAGTTGTGTCCCACTCATCTGTTTTACCCCTAATTCCCAAAAGTCACCGGTTCTGTCCAAGTCACTTTGCTCCTCTTATGCTTTTGCCCTTTGACCGTTTGACCGTCAGCTTGAAAACTTCATAACTAATTCATACTAAATCAGAAAAATGCAAATAAGATACCAAAATGTTTAGAAAAACATCACATATATGTCAGTGTCATTTGCATTCATGAAAAAAGTGTTGGAAACTGCCCATCCGATTTTTAGCTCTTATGCTACCACCATGAATAGTAAAATCTAAATTATTTTAAAAAATAAAAAAAAAATTGGTGGCAAAGAATGACAAATGTTTTAAGTGCCTACCAAGTTTCATCAGGGAATAACATTCGTGGGTGTCGCGGCAAAAAAAACAATTATCACTCCAAAATAGATTAGTTTTTTCCCACGACTTCCACGAATGTCGTTCCCTAATGAAACTTGGCAAGCACTTAGAACATTTGTCCTTCTTTGCCACCATATTTTTTTTGATTTTTTTGGATTTTTTTAGAGTTTACTATTCATGGTGGTATCAAAAGAGCTAAAACTCAGATGTGCACTTTTCAACACTTTTTTCATGAATGCAAATGGCACTGACATATAGGTGATGTTTTTATCAACATTTTGGTATCTTATTTGCATTTTTCTGATTTAGTATGAATTAGTTATGAAGTTTTCAAACTGACGGTCAAACGGTCAAAGGGCAAAAGCATAAGAGGAGCAAAGTGACTTGGACAAAACCGGTGACTTTTAGGAATTAGGGGTAAAACAGCTAAGTGGGACACAACTCGGGGCATAAATCTAATTATCCCTAAAATTTGTATCCCATTTGGGGCAGGTGTGGGGATATGCTTCTCACAAACCAGAAGTTCTCACAAGATGCCTAATGGTTTCGGTAGGGAATGTCCCACCTTTGGGTACGAAACGATATCCATTGCCTCTTATTGCTTTCAAAGAATTTCTCTTGTCAACATAGAACAACAGGAGTGTTGTGTCAATTTTTGAAATTTTCCGGGGTTCGTTTTGACATTTTTATGCATTAATTGCATTTTCAATGCATTTATGAGCACAATTCAAATTTGAACTACATGCACATGCTCTAATGCATAAAAATTTGTTGAAAATTCAAATATGTGTCCTTGGTTGCATGCTTAGGTCCCATGCAAGAAATGGGAATGAATGTCAAACACCCTGCCACCGTCACTCGGCCGCAAACATTGAGATACCTGGTTTTAAATTCAAGTAAATCCAAAACTCGTCTGAAATTCATGAATCCTGGCATGCTATCATGGAGCGGCATCAACATGCCATGGTAATTTGTTTGTCCCATTTGGGGCAGGTTTGGGGATATGCTTCTCACAAACCAAAGGTTCTCACAACAAGCGTGATGGTTTCGGTAGGGAACGTCCCACCTTTGGGGACGAAACGATATCCGCTGCCTCTTATTGCTTTCAAAAATTTTCTAGTGTCAACCTAGAACAACAGGAGTGTTGTTTCAATTTTTGGGATTTTTCGGGGTTTCTTTGGACATTTTTATGCATTAATTGAGTTTTCAATGCATTTATGTGCATAATTCAAATTTGAACTACATGCACATGCTCTAATGCATATAAATTGGTTGAAAATTCAAATCAGTGTCCTTGGTTTCATGCTTAGTCCCATGCAAGAAATGGGAATGAATGTCAAACACCCTGCCACCGTCACTCGGCCGCAAACATTGAGATTCCTGGTTTTTAAAATCTAGTAAATCCAAAACTTGGCATGCTATCATGGAGCGGCATCAACATGCCATAGTAATTTTTTTATCCCATTTGGGGCAGGTTTGTGTATGAGCTTCTCACAAACAAGTGCTTCTCACGACAAGCCTGATGGTTTCGGTAGGGAATGTCCCACCTTGGGGACAAAATGATATCAGCTGCCTCTTATTGATTTCAAAAAAATTCTAGTGTCAACATAGAACAACAGGAGTGTTGTGTCAATTTTTAGGATTTTTCGGGGTTCGATTGGACATTTTTATGCATTAATTGAGTTTTCGAAGCATTTATGTGCATAATTCAAATTGGAACTACATGCACATGCTATAATGCATATAAATTGGTTGAAAAGTCAAATATGTTTCCTTGGTTGCATGCTTAGGTCCCATGCCAGAAATGGGAATGAATGTCAAACACCCTGCCATTGTCACTCGCCCGCAAACATTGAGATTCCTGGTTTTTAAAATCTAGTAAATCCAAAACTCGTCTGAAATTCATGAAACTTGGCATGCTGTCATGGAGCATTATCAACATGCCGTGGTAATTTTTTATCCCATTTGGCGCAGGTTTGGTTATAAGATTCTCACCAACTAGAGCTTCTCACAACAAGCCCGATGGTTACGGTAGGGAACGTCCCACCTTCGGGGATGAAATGATATCCGTGCCTCTTATTGCTTTCAAAAAATTTCTAGTGTCAACATAGAACAATAGGAGTGTTGTGTTAAATTTTGCAACTTTCGGGGTTCATTTGGACATTTTTATACATTAACTAGGTTTTCTAGGCATTTTATGTGCATAATTCAAATTCGAACTACATGCACATGCTCCAGTGCATATAAATTGGTTGAAAAATTAAATCTTTGTCCTTGGGTGCATTCTTAGGTCCCATGAAAGAAATGGGAATGAATTTCAAGCACCAGCGCACTGTTGATTGCCGGAAAAATGTTGAGATACTTTGTTTTCAAATTCTAGCAAATCCAAAACTCTTTTGAAATTCATGAAACTTGGCATGCTATCATGGAATGGCACCCGACATGTTGTGGTATTTTTCATGTCCATTTTAACAGAAGAAGCACTCGAATAACAGCCAACAAAGGCATTTTCAAACAAATAGTTGCCACTCTAACATCGCAAACGTTTGTATAATTCAAATAGTGTGCATTATGTTAACCATTCACATAGCGCCATGTCTCTTGGTTTTAATGGCTATAGTAGGTGTCATGCAGACATCTGCTTGACTGAACGGGAGGCGTGCTTGCACAGTCCAGTGCGCAGGCTGACAGAGAGGCATGCAAGCTGTCCTCCAATGCGTAGGCTCATCGGGAAGCATGCGAGCTGTACGCTGCGCAGGCTCACTGGGAATCGAGCCCTTTGACTTCCATGGCCGCTCGCCTTTGTAACGCCCCGGTTTCGATGTGCCAGGCGTCTGCCAGTTATTCGCCGTTGTTGCCATGTCATTTTCTTGCATGTTGCATTTTGCCATGTCATCATCTGCATTTCATCTGCATGTTTTTCAAAACTTGCATCCGTTTAGGTTCTCCCGGTTCTCTCCGTTGTCCGTTCGGAGTCCAGGCCTCTCTCGCGCGCCCGTCGTTCCCTCTCAGACCTTGTTTTCGTGAGCGGGTGTTAAATTTTCTCGGAATGGCCCGAGGTTTGCCAAGTGGCCTTGGTACAGCACCGGTAGACCGCCTGCAAGTTTCGTGCCATTTGGAGGTCGTTTGATACTCCAACGGTTAACCGCGTGGCCCGAGACCCCTCTTTCTCTTTGCATCCCAACACCGCTCCAAAGTGGCCCAAAACCCATCCTATCCCCCTCCATGCTCTCGGTCATTCAATCACGACCGCGTGGGCGAAAACCGCTCCTCATTTGGACTCTCCTAGCTCCCAGAATCTATAAATAGCCCCCTCCCCCGAAATTCGCGGATCAAATCCCCCCGAAACCCTAGATCCATTCCTTCCGCGCCGCCGGACATGTCCGCCCGGCGACCGGACGTGTCCGCCCCGCTCCCCCGTCCAAGCAGATCCGGCCACGTGGCCTCGCTGCCGTCCCTTCGCCGCTAGCCCGCGGAGCCCATCGCGGGCCCGCATGGGCCCTCGCACTGCCGCCGCCTGGCCCATCCGCCGCTGCCCGGCCTGTGCGCCATGCCGCCGGCCTTCGCCACCGGCCTCGCCGTGCTCCTCCGCCACCGGCGCCCCGAGGCGTCCGCCTCTGCACGCCTCCGCGCGCTCGGGAGCCGCCGCCGCCTCCTCGACCCGCGAGCATCGGCCTCGCCAGCCTCCGGACGCCGCCCCGCCGCGCCCCGCCGTTCGCCGCCGTGGCCCCGGCGCCTCCCGACGCCCGGAGCTCGCCGTCCGGAGCCCCGCGCCTCCGGCCTCCTCCCCCTCGCGCTCCGGCCTCTTCGTCGCCACCGGCGACCGTCTCCGACCCCCTCCCCGGCCAACTCCGGTGAGGTCCTCCCGATCGGGATCTGATCCACCCATCCCCGCATCCAAACGGCGCCTCCGTCCCGGATCGCCCCATCCACTTTGTCCCCGAGGTGAAATTCCACTAAGTCCTTGAGATCTGCAGCATTATCATGCCATGTTCATCGCATCATATCTCCACGCATTCTGCTCTGTTTCGTGCGTGTAATATGTGACTTTGTTCGTCTCAATGAGTACTTCATTTCGTTCCATTGCATCATGTTCATTTGATCTCATCTTGATGACTGAATCATCGTTGCAAGAGTGCTATATAATGTTGTCTGCTGTCTGTTAACAGAACTTGCTCATTTGTCATTTTTGCCATGTTTGATGTGTGCAGCCTATGAGGTTGACGTCTAAATATGTTTTGAACTATGCCATGCCATCTTTACAGGGGTGTATGCCATGTATTTTTGTGATCAATGTGGTGACTAGCACAAGCATGCAAACTAGGCTTCGTGATGTTGCTGATTTTAGTCCCTGTTCTGCTATTATTTTGATGCCATGTAAACTTGATGCTACAGAGAGATCCATGCATATTTTGAGATACTTCAGTAAGGATGTTTTAAACATATGGTTTTCCTCTATCCATTCATGCCCCTGTTTGCAATTATGGAGTAGTCTAGCATGTCATTTTCGTGCTCTACTTTTGCTACAAAATGTTTCCTGGCAGATTGTTTACATGTTATTCAATTTTTCCAAGGTTGTTGTAGTTGATCCTTGCATGCTTTGAACTTGTTCTTGCCTTGGTTAGTTTCATAAACATGTCTTCTTGCTGATGATATGCTTATGTTGTCATGCAATGATTTGTGGTGAGTGAATCAAGCTTGTTTAGTAGGGTACTTGCTCTTACTGTTTTGCTAGGCTGAATCTGTTATTTCGTGATGCTATGTAAACCTGCTGCTACAAGTCATTTTATGCATAATCTGGAGATTTCACTAATGGTGTTTTGTTCAACATGTTATGCTCTATCCATCCATGCCCCTGGTTGCATTTATAGCCTGCTGTAGCTTGTTGTAATCTTGCTCCAAATTTGCTAAATAATGTTTCTGTCAGCCTGTTAACATTAAGTTCAGTTGTTGCCATGCGTGTTGTTAGTGATCCATGTACCCTATGAACTTGCTATTGCCATGATTAGCTTCAAAAACATGTCTTATTACTGTTGGTTGCCTTGCCATGCCATGTATTTCTCTGTGGTGAGTGGTACAAGCTCACCAACATGCCTACTTATCATTGTTCCTGCCATGTATGAATCTGTCATATAACTTGCTATGTTTACATGGGTGCCACCATATCTTCTGATCCTTTTTGGCTCATGGTCAGTAAAGGACTTTTGTTCTATGCAATTAGTAGATTCATGCCATGCCTTTGTTTGCCATGATAAGTTCCTGTAACATGTTGTTTTTTGCAAAGTCTGAACTGTTATTATATGCAATCTCGCCATGTGTGTTTGAGCACGTTCTAGTGATTTCTGGAGATAGCTCAGTGTTCATGTTTTGTTATGCTTTACCTGTACATCATGCCCATGTCTTTTGTTTTCATGTTGAGATGCTGTAGCATATTGTTTTGATGCTTGCAATATGCCTAGTTGCTGTTTTGGATAGATTGTTGCTATAACTTGAATAGTGTGTGTGTGTGTTGAACCGTTGTTCCGTTTTGAGTGTGCTCTATATGAAACTTGCTTGATTTTGCATGTAGTTTCATATTATCATGTTGCATCCTTGTTTTGAGGTGTTTGCTTGATGTTTGTATGCATTTTGCATCAATGCCATGTTTAACTTGTTTTGCTCATATCTTCTAGGCCGTAGCTCTGAACTAAATGAACTTTATATGTAACTTGACTAGAATCTCGTGTAGATCATCTTGGTGCGTCTTAACTTGCTGTTTAACAAGTTGAACATAAGGTTTATTCAGATCTGGACCAATTTCGAAATTTGCATATGAGGACTTACCGGAATTGTTATATGTTGTTCCCGGCCTCATTTAAACTTGCCTGGATGTGTTGTTCTTGTTTGCATCATCTCTTGTCATGAGTAGCTTCGTGTAGTCTTGTCTTGCATCATGCTTGTTGTGCATCATGTCTTGTCTAAGTGTGGTGTGTTTACTATGTTGTGTGTTTCTTCTCGATAGTTCCTGTTTCGTTGCGATCGTGAGGATTTGTTCGTCTACGCTTGGTTCGGCTTCATCCGTTCGTCTTCTTCATGGACTCATTCTTCTTCCTTGCGGGATTTCAGGCAAGATGACCGCTACCCTAGATCTCACTACTATCATTGCTATGCTAGTTGCTTCGTTCTATCGCTTTGCTGCGCTACCTATCTTTTGCTCATCAAGCATCCCAAATTGCCATGAACCTCTAACCTTTGAAACCCTTCCTAGAAAACCATTGTTTGGCTATGTTACCGCTTTGCTCAGCGCCTCTTATAGCGTTGTTAGTTGCAGGTGAAGTTGAAGATTGCCCCATGGTGGACAGGATTATGTTGGGATATCACAATATCTCTTATTTAATTAATGCATCTATATATTTGGTAAAGGGTGGAAGGCTCGGCCTTATGCCTGGTGTTTTGTTCCACTCTTGCCGCCCTAGTTTCCGTCATACCGGAGTTATGTTCCCGGATTTTGCATTCCTTACGCGGTTGGGTGATTTATGGGACCCCCTTGACAGTTCGCTTTGAATAAAACTCCTCCAGCAAGGCCCAACCTTGGTTTTACCATTTGCCTCACCATCACCTACATTTCCCTTGGGAGTAATTAACCCGAGGGTCATCTTTATTTTAGCCCCCCCGGGCCAGTGCTTGTCTAAGTGTTGGTACGCACCAAGCAGCCTGTGGGGCCCCCTCGGGGAAACTCGAGGTCTGGATTTACTTGTAGCTTGACTTATCCGGTGTTGCCCTGAGAACGAGATATGTGCAGCTCCTATCGGGATTGTCGGCGCATCGGGCGGCTTTGCTGCTCTTGTTTTACCATTGTCGAAATGTCTTGTAAACCGGGATTCTGAGTCTGATCGGGTCTTCCTGGGAGAAGGTATATCCTTCGTTGATCGCGAGAGCTTATCATGGGCTAAGTTGGGACACCCCTGCAGGGTATAAACTTTCGAAAGCCATGCCCACGGTTATGGGCAGATGGGAATTTGTTAATGTCCGGTTGTATATAACTTGACACGAGATCCGAATTAAAACGCATCAACCGCGTGTGTAGCCGTGATGGTCTCTTCTCGGCGGAGTCCGGGAAGTGAACACGGTTTTGGGTTATGTTTGACGTAAGTAGGAGTTCAGGATCACTTCTTGATCATTACTAGTTGACGACCGTTCCTTTTGCTCTCTTCTAGCTCTTATTTGCGTATGTTAGCCACCATATATGCTTAGTCGTTGCTGCAACCTCACCACTTTACCCCTTCCTTTCCCATTAAGCTTTGCTAGTCTTGATACCCATGGTAATGGGATTGCTGAGTCCTCGTGGCTCACAGATTACTACAACAACAGTTGCAGGTACAGGTTTCGCGATGGTCATGATGTGAGAGTGATGCTTACTTGTCTTGAGTTCTTCTTCTGCTTCTCCTTTGATCAGGGGATAGGTTCCAGGTCGGCAGCCTAGGCTAGCAGGGTGGATGTCATTTGAGTTTCTGTTTGTGTTTCATCCGTAGTCGGATGATGCTCTTATGTTTTGTGATGTTGTATTCGTGTGGCATTGTATGCCTTTTGTATGTGTCCCCATCTATTATGTAATGTTGATGTAATGATATCCACCTTGCAAAAGTGTCTCAATATGCGGTTCTATCCTTGGTGGGACCTTCGAGTCTCTTTAGGATAGTATCGCATATTGGGTGTGATAGCCTTCCTCTCCATTGATGGCGCCTCAGCCGCTACTTAATACGGGCGGCCTTACTATTTGCCTCCCATTCCCCTCCCTCCTGCGGACCTCCACCAACGCCATGGCGCAGAAGGATCATCTGCCACTAGTCTTCAAGTTTGGTGAAGTCACCTCTGAGCCGGAGGAGATAGAAAAAAAGGAGGAATGGGGCCTCATGGACATGGCCCAGAATGAGCTGGCCACGGCTGTTGCTGCCCCCGCTCCTGTCCCAGCTCCGATCCCCGTGCGTGCGGCAGCGACCATCTCTATAGCATTGACGGGCTGGTCGTCGAGCACTATTGCAGAGCTGGAAGCCGCGGGCATCACCAAAGTCTCCGTGGACCCACGCGAGCTCATGTACATGCCAGCACCAGCGCCAGGGCCCGTGCTCGTGCGCGCCCCTCCACCAACCGCGGTGCCGGTCCCCGTGCGTTTGGCTGCACCCGCTGCACCGGTGCGCGTGCCCCCCTCAACGGCATGGGACGCTGTTGTCGACCACTACCTCTCAGTGCCGCCAGCTGCCGTCCTCCTGCGCCCCGTCCGTCGATCGCGCGACTACATGATGTTTGATTTACAAGTGAAGAAAATTCTCTGCTGCCTTGAGGACTTCAAAAACAGCGTCCCGGAGGACGACAACGACAAGGACGGCACGGCACGCCGCCTCCACCAGAAATAGTTTTTTTCTTGGGTTTAGTATTGTATCTCGATTGCAAACCTTTTAGTTAGAACATCCGTATGCAAACCGACAGCTTCCCTAGGAAGCCAATGGAAAATGTGCCGAGCATGATTTGTGCAGCTCTTGATTGCAAATGTTTTAGATAGAACACCCGTATGCAAAGCGAGAGCAGGATTTGTGCATCTATTCAACGCAAACGGTTGTTTTGGATGACCCTATGAAACCACTTACAAACAATTTGGTAAGATTTGCATCTGTCAGATTAGTTATGTTGCCATTTGTCAAACTTGAAAGATTGCCATCTGTTGATCTAGTAAGATTGCCATTTGTCAACCTTGTAACAATGCAATTCGTCAAAATATGCAACTAAAAATCACTAGCACTATCTAATTTTTGCAACTAAAATTCAGTAATTAAGCACAGATTTCACTCATAGATTAAGCAGTCATGCTTAATTATACAGATAGTTCAACTCGATAGCTGAACCGACCAAACTTTTCCCCAATTGTTGCCAACCATATACTGAAATGGCTAGTTCAAATATGTATACTAGCTAATTTTAAGTACGTTGTACAGTTCCACCACACCTATAGTCAGATGAGCTGAACAAAATAGCCCCTAAATACTACCACAAAGGGGCTTTGTACTACTTCTGGAAGCCTCTCCTCTACCGAGCATGCTCAGTAAGAGGTAGAGGACGAGGAGCCTACCGACGAGCTGGACAACTGCAATATGGTGTTTGTCGCTGCTGCAACTTCAGCTACGCTAACGTCGAACGCCCTCTGCCGCTCCAGACGATCCCTCTCGAAGAGGTGGTTCTCCTCGTAGATCTAATGATTCCTTGCCTCTGAGGCGGCGTGTGCCACGGCCATGGCGATAGTAAGGCTCTTTGCATGCTCGACGAGGCACTCCTCCTCCTCCACTAGGAACTTGGTGTAGCGCGCATGGTCTCTAACGCACGTGCCGGCATCCACCTCCACCTCCCGCCTTCGGGCGGTGGTGGCGGAGCGGGTGATGATCCCGGCGGTCAACGGTGGGCTGGCGTCCACGGCGGTCGATGATGGTATGGCGGCCACGACCACCACCTCCCGCCTTCGGGCCGCGGTGGTGGAGCGGCTGATGGCCACGGTGGCCGGGAGTGGGGTGGCGGCCACGACGGCCACCTCCCGCCTTCGGGCCGCAGCGGCGGGGCGAGCGATATCCATGGCTTTCGACATTGGTGTGGTGGCAACGGCGGCCGACAACAGCTGCCGACGGGCACCGGCGGCGGAGCGTGTGGTGGGTGTTCCACGCAAACCCAACAGGGAGGCCACACGCACTACACTATGCCAGGGACTGCGCCGACGCCGTGGTGTAGCCTCCCAGCTGGAGCTGTCGTCTAATGATGGTCGAGTGGCTGAGCGACCACAACGGACCGGTGCCATTGGCGGTTGTGGGAGAAGCAGACAAGATAAGCTACAGGGAGGGAGGGGAAAATGTGACGCAAGACTCGCTGGCCGTGAGGGTTTTCATAGCAGGCCGGTAAGCATTGTGATTTTGGGGGAATTCACCCAATCTGCCAGGAAGCTTGCGCGGGAACCTGTGAGGTTGCACGGGAACGGGCTAACCAACGATTCATTGGCGCCACCGTTTGGCCAAAAGAACGCTCCCGCGCGCTGCGCAAGCTTGCACTATAAGCCGTCTGAGGCAGCAGGGTGACAAGACGAGCGAGAGGAGGACGAAAGGCCACGTACACATACGGTTAATAAAAAACGTTTGCAATTGAATTACCTACTATACACCCGTCCTGGTTTATAAGTAGGATTTAACTAATAAAATACGAATGCATGTCGCCAAAGATTATATAGTTGGATTCGTATTTGAACATAGTTTCCAATTATATAATTTTTATAGCATGCATTAAAACATTTTGTTGGTTAAATTTGAGGGTAAAGTATGGCACCTAATATAAAGGGGACTGTAGACCAAAACAGTGGTAGTAGCACACGGCCGCTCTCTATGCAGCGACGCAATTGTTGGCCGACTTTTAGGCAACCATTTCCTACCTGTTCAACTGCTCTATGCGTGTGGTTTCTTACTGTTGAGGCGGCCGCGGCATGCTCTGCTCGCGTCCCACCGCACGTGCTCTGCTCTCGCGTCCCTCCGGGTGCTCTGCCATCGTCCCTCCACGCGCGCTACCAGTGTTTGGGGCTGGCGCACGATCACGCATGTTCGTGTGCATGCAGTTGTACCGGGCGCGGCTCGACAATGCAGTTACCCGCTGCAAAAACTGACATGCGGACGCGCCGAGAATCCAGGCCGCCTGACCCCCATTTATTCCTGCGGCCATTTACCTTCATCTCTCGCATCACACACACAATAAGCGCCTTCACGATGACACATATAGAGAGGACATGCAGCGGTTCCAATGGCAATCCCCGTGGCTCCAATGGCGCTCCCAGTGGCTGACGAGGACAACGGCAGGCAGTTCACCACACATCATGTAGTGGACACCCATGTGAGGGGGAAGGCCCTCTCGGTGGTGTACACGAATGATCCAGTGCCGATGAGAGCTCCATCCAAACTATAGAGCAGTTCCTTGCCGAGGACAAGTACCAAGTGGTCGGCTTCGACCTCGAGTACACCATCGGTCATGCCGGGCACGATCAGAAGGTTGTCGTCACCCAGTTGTGCGTGCGACAAGACGTCCTCGTCTACCACTACCACCTGGCACAAGGCCCCGTGAGCATTTCTCTAGGTTTATCAACAACTCCGACTACAATTTCTCTATGGTGGACACCACCAACGATCTAAAAGCGCTCAAGGTTTCGGGCTTGAAATGCCGGAATCTTGTTAACTTCTAGGACCACTACAAGGTCTGGGGCAGGGCCAAGAACAAACTGAACTCCCTGGTTGACCTCGCCTCATCCATCATCGACCCCTACTACATGAAATTGAAGGATGAGAGCAAGAAGGACAAGGACACCTGACACAGTGTTCGGCATGAGAGACTGGATGAAGAACACATCAAGTACGCGGCCAATGACGCGTACACAAGCTACGAGATGTATAGGTGGATCGTTGACATGAGGAAGTGTCTTCTTCATGCCCCAACCGAGGGATCGAGCCACTGAGCAGTGGCAAGAGCGTCACAAGAAGTGGATGACTAGACAATCGCTTCTCCTACTTTAGAATGCATGCAATTGTTTATTGAGGTGTGTGCAAATGATTTGTATAGTCACTTATGTTATTATTCCGTAGAAAGAGAAAATCACACGGCTTATTAGCAGCAATCATCTGTGTTATTATTGGTCTTCGCACACATTTCTGATCACGGGCCTGTTTGCCGCGTATCACACACATATTGTTTAGTTGAACCATTTGCTTTGTGTTGCACAATAAAGGCTGCAAAGAGGGATCTACAGCAGCAAGGTCTATCGAGGTCTTTGTTTTGTACTTTTTGACATTTCTTGTTTTTTGAACACATGTTGATTGGCTTGAAGAAGGTCTATCTCGTTACTTCTTGATAGTTGTTTATGCGCAAGCAACTAGTTTGCATTTTTCAAAGTTTTTTGTACGAACAGAATCGCACACAAACTTACTATAGTAACCATCTGTGTTATAATTTCTCATTGCAAACAATTCATCCGAGTGGGATGTTTGCTGCGTATCACACACATTAGGTTTACACGAATCATTTGTGTTCTTTTGGTTGATCGCAAATGCCGCATATCACACACATCTTGTTAAGAGAACCATTTCTGTTCTCTTGCCTAATCAAAAACAGTTTGTCTGAGTGAACCATATGCTGTATATCACACAAACCTTGATCTGGCTGACCATTTTTGTTTCATTCCTTAATAGCACACAGTTCATCGGAGCAAACTGTATGCCGTATATCGCACACACATTGATATGTCTGCCCGTTTCTGTTGTTCTTCCTCATCGCAAACAGTTCTGCTGGATCAACTGTATGCCCAACATCGCACACGCAAGTAAAATCCGAACCATGTTTGATGTGTCTGACATTGCAAACATTTTACATCCTTTTTGACGGTTCTTTACACCACCGTTTGCGATTAATTCATCGCACACAGTTTCATCGAAGGGTCTCTGATCGTAGTGTCACATTAGCAGCATCCTGCAGTAGTGTTTGGACTTTCCACTATTAATATCTCAATACAACTATAGCGCTACCGTATGTTAAGAGTGCGACCCTACGGGTTCGGGAATATGCATACATGACCGAGACTCGTCTCCGGTCATTAACCAATAGTGGGACATGGATGCCCATATTAGTTCCTACATATTCAACGAAGATCTTTATTGGTTGAACCACGATGTCAAGGATTCAGTCAATCCCGTATGCAATTCTTTTTGTCCGGCGATATGTTACTTGCCCGAGATTTGATCGTCGGTATCTCCATACCTAGCTCAATCTCGTTACCGACAACTCTCTTTACTCATTCTATAATACAACATCCCGTGGCTAACTCTTTAGTCACATTGCTTGCAAGATCATTGTGGATCTATATTACCAAGTCGGCCCTGAGATACCCCTCCGTCATATGGAGTGATAAATCCCAGTCTTGATCCATGCCAACTCAACAGACACCCTCGGTGATACCTGTAGAGCATCTTTATAGTCACCCAGTTATGTTGTGACATTTGATACACACAAGGTACTCCTCCGGTGTTAGTGAGCTGCATGATCTCATGGCCATAGGAATAGATACTTGACATGCATAAAGTGATAGCAATAAACTTGATACAATCACATGCTATACTTATAGTTTGGGTCTTGTCCATCACATCATTCTCCTAATGATGTGATCCCGTTATCAAATGACAACTCATGTCTATTACTAGGAAACCATAGCCATCTTTGATCGACGATCTAGTCAGGTAGAGGCTCACAAGGGACATGTTATTATCTATGTATCCACACATGTATTTGACTTTCCATTCAATACAATTATAGCATGGATAATAAACCATTATCATGAACAAGAAAATATAATAATAACCACTTTATTATTGACTCTATGGCATATTTCCAACACACCTTTAGGTGTAGGAGGACCCCCTAGAATTTCAACAAGCAAATTGTGTTTAAGGATAGGTTGTTGTTCAAAGAAAATGTTATCTATTTCATTTCTTTCATGCGTGCATATCATTTTCATGGTCTAGAAAATATTGTTCTAGCGGATCAGTAGGAGGTACATCAATAGAAGCAAGACCAATTATTTCATGCTTACTAGCTAATTCTTTATTGTGAGGTTGTCTATGAAACTTAGATAAATTAAACTCATGAGACACATCACTAAAATTAACACCGACAGTTTCTGTCTCACAATCTATCTTAGCATTGATAGTGTTCAAGAAAGGTCTACCAAAAATTATGGGACAAAAGTCATCTTGTGGGGAATCAAGAACTAGAAAATTTGTAGAGTATTTTATTTTCCCACACAAGACTTCAACATATCAAACAATCCCAAGTGGTGTGATGGTGTCTCTATTTGCAAGTTTAATAGTGACATCGATGTCTTCTATTTCAGCGGGTGCTATATCATTCATAATTTCTCGGTATAAGGTAAAATGAGTAGCACTCACACTAGCGCCCAAATCACATAAACCATGATAATAGTGATCTCCTATTTTGACTGAGACAACATGCATGCCAACAACTAGTCTATTTTTATCTTTAGTATCTGGTTTGGCAATTCTAGCAGCTTCATCACAAAAATAAATAACATGCCCATCAACATTTTTGACCAAGAGATCTTTAACCATAGCAACACTAAGTTCTACTTTAATTTGTTCATATGGTTTAGGTGCTTTAACATTATTTTTGAGAACCACGGATGAAACCTGAGCATGTTCCTTTATCCTAACAGGGAAAGGCGGGTTTTCAATATAAGCAATAGGGACAACTGGGTCAACATTATAAATGATAGTTTCTTCTTTCGCTACATCCAGTTCTTTGATTTCTTCTTTAATAGGGGGGGTGATATTTAAACCACTTCTCCTTAGGGAGATCAACATGAGTAGAAAATGATTCACAAAAAGAGTCTACTATCTCAGAGTCAAGTCCATATTTAGTGCTAAACTTGTGAAAAGCATCGGTATTCATAAAATATTTAACACAATCAAACTCAAGCTTAATACCTGACTCTTTACCTTAGTCGAGTTCCCAATCGTCAAAGTTGTGTTTAATTATTTCTAAAAGATCCCATCTTAATTCACTAGTCTTCTTCATAAAAGAACCAGCACAAGAAGTATCGAGCATGGATTGATCATTACGAGAAAGTCGAGCATAAATTTTTTGAATGATAACTTCTCTTGAGAGCTCATGATTGGGGCATGAATATAACATTGACTTAAGCGTCCCCCAAGCTAGAGTGATACTTTCTCCTTCACGAGGCCAAAAATTATATATATAATTCCGATCACGATGAACTAGATGCATAGGATAATTGTTTTTGGTGATATTCCAATTTCAAGCGGTTCCAATTCCAAGATCCAATATCATTGCATAGCCTATACCATGTCAATGCTTTTCCCTTCAAAGATAAATGGTAAACCTTCTTCTTGACTTCATCTCCGGGTAAACTTGCAAGCTTAAACAATCCACAAATCTCATCCACATCTATAAATGCATATCTGGATGTTCTGTTCCATCTACTGCATAAGGATTAGCTAGCAGTTGTTCTATCATACCCGAAGGAATTTCACAACCAATATGTTCAGTAGGTGCAGTAGGTGGAGGGGAAACTAATTGTGCTTACGGTCGAGGTGAAGATACCCCGAACAAACCCCTCAAAGGATTGTTTTCCATAGTGATAAGTGACAATAAATTTCAGCATGTAATATTTTTTTTCTTACTGATTGCCACTTACCAAGAGCGCTTCACTCCCAGGCAACGGCACCAAAAAAGAGTCTTGATGTCCCAAAAGTATAGGGGATCAATTGTAGTCCTTCAGACAAGTAAGAGTGTCGACCCCAACGAGGAGCAGATGGAAATGACCAGCGGTTTTCAGCAAGGTAATTTCTGCAAGCACTGAAATCGTCGGTAACAAGTAGTTTGGTAGTAAGATAATTTGTAGCGAGCAAGTAAAGATAACGATAAAAAACAAAAAGTTATCCCAATCCTTTTGTGGTAAAGGATAGGCCAATACGATCACTTATAATAAGCAAAGCATTCTTGAGGGCACATGGGAATTTCATCTAGTCACTTTCATCATGTTGGTTTGATTCGCGTTCGCTAGTTTGATAATTTGATATGTGGGTGGACTAGTGCTTGGGTGCTGTTCTTACTTGAATAAATCTCCCACTTATGATTAACCCCTCACAAGCATCCTAAACTACAAGAAAAGTATTAAGATAATATCTAACCATAGCATTAAACGTATGGATCCAAATCAGCCCCTTACCGAATAGTGCATAAACTAGGGTGTAAGCTTCAGTTACTCTAGCAACCCATCATCTAATAACTACTCCACAATGCATTCCCTTAGTCCCAAAGATGGTGAAGTGCCATGTAGTCGAGTTCACATAACGCCACCAAGGGAATCTCAACATACATATCATCAAAATAATGAACACATATCAAATTCACATGATTACTTGCAACATGACTTCTTCCATGGCCTAAAGAACAAAGGCAACTAGCCATAAATAATATTCATGTTCAAGATCAGAGGGGTATTAAATAGCATAATGTATCTGAGCGTATAATCTTCCACCAAATAAACCATCTAGCATCAACTATAAGATGTAATCAACACTACTAGTCACCCATAGGTACCAATCTGAGGTTCCGGTACAAAGATTGAACACAAGAGATGAACTAGGGTTTGAGATGAGATGGTGTTGTTGAACATGTTGATGAAAATTGGCCTCCCAAAGATGAGAGGGTTGCTGGTGATGACAATGACTTTGATTTCCCCCACCAAGAGGGAAGTTTCCCCGGTGGAATCGCTCCACCGGAGGGAAAAAGTGCTCCTGCCCAAGAGACGGCGACGCTCCATCCCGGAATTCCTCTCCATATTTTTTTCTAAGTCAAAAGAGCTTATATACTAGAAGATGGGCACCAGAGGTGGGCTGTGCTGTCCACAACCCACCAGGGTGCGCCTAGGGGGCCTGGCGCACCCTGGTGTCTTGTGGGCACCTGGCACCCCCCTTTGGTGGTTATTTCCTCCAATATTTTTTATATGTTCCAAAATAATTATTCGTAATATTTCAGCTCATTTGGAGATGTGCAGAATAGGTATCTCTCACATAGCTTTTTCAAGTCCAAAATTCCAGTTGCCGGCTGTCGGCGTTCTGGGAACGGGGGTCCCCAGACTTGCCTGCCTGCAGCCTGCGGCGTGGCTCAAGGGGCGGCCCAGCATGGCCCATCTTCATCAGCACAACCTCAAGACCCTCGCGAGGGGCCAAGCCTCGCGGGGTGGACGACAGGAAGCTTCCTCAGGCACGGCCTCCTCAGGCTGGCTCGCGAGGAGGCGGAGAGATCAAGGCGGGGTACCTCACGAGGTGCCCATGATGCAAGCCATGATGACCAATGGCGCCAGCCCGCGCAGTGTCCTCCCTTTCCTCTTTGGTGCAAAGGGAGCAAGCGCAGGCGAGAGCATCAAGCAAAGGCATCCATTTCGGTGCAACAAGACCAAGATCGTCGCAATGGCAGGAAGGAAGTCACCGTGGAGCCCAGGAAGGCGTAACCGCCAGAGTCTTTGGCAGGAGAGGACCAACTTTAGTCAGGATAAGTGTACTAGATGTTCCCCTTCAAAATGGCCAATTGTTGGTGCCCTTCCCGCTCAATTTGGGAAGAGGCTCAGGGCCTTTGCCTATAAATAGGACTAGCCACCCACAAGGGACTGGGGGATCAAGACCGAGAGATCAACCAAAGAGAGACGAGGATCATCCAGAGAGCAACTGAACTTCCCCTAGTAGTTCATCGCACCAGCCAAGAATAGACCCTCGCGATGATGTTCTTCTTTGTATTGTTCATCACCAGCCCAAGAGGCAATCCACCACACCACACACTGGAGTAGGGTATTACACCACAATGGTGGCCTGAACCAGTATAAACTCTATGTCTCTTGTGTTGTTCCTTTCGTAGCCTATATCATAGCGAGGCGGTGAGGTGCAGGTAGGTAGCAGGCGAAATCTCCGCGCGCACCCCATTGTTCGAATCTAGAGGGTCTGTCGGAACCCGAAATCTGACATTTGGCACGCCAGGTAGGGGTGCGCCGGAATTCGTCTTCTGCCATCCTGTTCTTCATCGACCATCGCATCCATGTCGGACGCTTGCCGGGCCCGCCCCTGCCGGCGGCCGCCCCCGCCGTTCCCCGTCGCCTGCCGTCAACTCCGCCACCGGCCCGGCGGGGAACGAGTAGCAAGCATCGTCCCAGCGTTCGTCCATGAGGCGAGACGGCCGCACACTACTCCCTCGCTCGCCCCGGCTAGTTCTTCGTCCCTCGCACCCCATGCGGCCATGGAGGCTCGAGCTGCGCTCATCGCGGCAAACGAGCTCCTGCGCTACCACCCAGCCGACGACATCTACGAAGAGTGGCTCGACCGCGTCACCGAGCTCGTCCGCGCCGCAGGGGGCTCCCTCGCGTCGTCCTTCTCGCTGCACCCGTGCCCTGCCATGCGCGGGCAATGAAGCTCCGGGGGCGCCTCAGCCACCTCCCCCTCAAGAAGGCGCCCTAGCCCCAAGGCGCGTGGCCCCTGAGCGGAACCCGCTCCGTCCAGCGCCAGCACAGCAAGAGCGGAGCTGCCAAGAGGTCCCTCAACCCCAAGAAGCTGCCCGAGTGCTCCCTGCTCCGGCCCGTCGCGACCACGCTCCTATTCCAGCACGGCAAGACCCCGCGCTGCTCCCAGCTGCAACGCATGGGGACTCGCAAGACCAAGCTCCGCGTCACCAAAGGCCTTCCGTGGCCACAGCAGGCTGCCTCGCCTTCACCACCAAGCTGTGCAGCATCGCGTGGCCCTGCAAGTTCAAGCCATACCTGCCTCCTCGCTATGACGGCACGGGCAACCCTGCGGAGTTCCTCCAGCTCTACGAGCTGGGCATTGAAGCCGCCAATGGGGACGAGAAGGTCATGGCGAACTGGTTTCCCATGGCACTCAAGGACGGGGCCCGCACCTGGCTCCTGAACCTGGCTCCTGGCACGATCTCCTCCTGCGACGAGATGCGCACCCGTTTCATCGCCAACTTCCGAGGTACTCGCGACCGGCCACCCGCCGTGAGCGACATGCGCCGCATCAAGCAGCAACCAGGGGAGACCCTGCAGAAGTACATCCAGCGCTTCAACAACACACGTCTCAAGATTGCCAAGGTGACCATCATCTCAGCCTTCTCCGATGGCGTGCGTGACATCAAGATGAAGAAGGAGCTGGCGATGCATGAAGATCTGTGCACTTCCTTGGAGCTGTTCAACTTGGCGACCAAGTGCGCCAGGGCAGAGAAAGGGCGCCTTTCCCTCCTCGAGCTGCCAGCCGCAAACCCAGAAGAGAAGAAATCCAAAGCAAAGGACGTGAAGCGCAAGGGGGCTGCCGTGCTTGCGGCAGAACCAGACACCAAGCGAGGCAGAGATTACCCCGAGTCTTTCAAAGGCAGCCGGTACTGTGTGTACCACGACCTCCACGCCCACAACACCAACGAATGTCAAGAGCTCCGAGCCGTGCCAGAAGGGAGGATCGGCCAACGCCCCGACCGCAACGATCGCGACTATGGCCGAGGAGGAGGAAGGAACTTAGGACGCTGGGAAGACCGCGGCCCTCGCCAAGGGTGGCGCGACCGACCTTGCGAGGATCGCTGGCAGGATCAGCCTCGCGATGGAGACTGGAGGGATCAGCCTCGTGAGGATCGTCAGCAAGGAAATGCAGGCCTCCCTCCTCTGCCACCGCAGCCAAGGAGGAACGAGGACCATCATCAGGACGAGGGGGCTGGGGGCTGCCAGGTGCCGCGCGCGATCGCCTGCATCCTGGGCGGAGCTCAAACCCCAGCCTCTCAATGCAGCTTCAAGCAGTTCGCCCGCGAAGTGAATGCAGTCCTCCCCAAGCTCGAAGCCACGCGCCCCCTCAGATGGTCGGTGTGCGCCACCACGTTCAGCTCAGCAGATCAGCTCAAGTGCGCGGCCACAACCGGGGTCCCCCTGATGCTTTGCTCCCCAGTCATCAGCAATGTGCAAGTCACCAGGACCCTCATCGACAGCGGGGCAGGGCTCAGCGTCCTATCCGTAGAGACATTCAACAATCTCCAAGTGCCTTACGATCAGCTTCAGCCAACCAAGCCTTTCTCCGGAGTCACTGATGGCTCCACGGTCCCGATTGGGCAGGTCCGCCTCCCTGTCACCTTCGGGCCGCACAACAACTACCGCACCGAGCTCATCGACTTCGACGTCGCCCACATTCGCCTGCCATACAACGCCATCCTCGGGTACCCGGCTCTCGCCAAGTTCACGGACGTGACTCATCACGGCTACAACGTCCTCAAAATGCCAGGAAGCGGTGGAGTCATCACGGTGCCTTGTGAAGAAAGAGACGCAGTGTGCTCCCTGGAGCGAGCTTTTCAGGCCGCATCACTTGAAGACCCAGATCGCGGGAGCGGGAGGCTCCCTGAGACCGCTCCCAAGAAGAAGAGGACATCGCCAGGCCCGACCCCTCAGGAGGCAGGCCCCTCAGGGTTTGCGCCTCCTTAGGGGGCACCTCCTTCTATCGCATAGGAAGGCGCGCCTGGTGCCCTCCTCAAGCAGGGCTCGGGGGCTCCCTCCTGGAGGGCCACCGACCTTGCTAGGGTCACAAGGGAGGCGCTTGTGCACCACTTGGATGCGTGTTTCAAAGCATGTTTCCCTCAGGAAGGAGCAAGGCAAGGAGGGCCAAACCCTCGGGAGTTCGTCAGTCAGATCACACAGGAGTTGCAGGAGTCATGAGTCATGAGTGGCAGCCGCCGCTTACCTACTGCAGCTCCCCATCCAGTCGAGGATGGTGGGCTGTGCGTCTGCATCGACATCCCAGGGCTCAACCGAGCCGCCTCTCAGGAGAGCTTCTGGCCCTCACGCATGGGGCGCTGCGAAGGCCCACCCCACAGCTATGTTCACATGCCCTACGACTTGCCGAACGCGGCTGCTGTGCACCAGTGACTCATGGGAAGCATCCTAGAGGCTCAGGAGGCCAGGCATTCCGCAGTCCTGGCGGAGATGGAGATGGTTCGCGTGGAGCCACATGCGCCTTCGGAGCCTCCCGAGGCTCCTGGGACTAGGGGCTCGTGAAGATCGGGTCCTGCAGCCAACGACGTCTGCTACTTCAACATCCCTTCGTCTTCAACGCTATTAGGTGACATCCTTCAAGTTTCATTTTCAGCTGGGAGCGCCCCCAGGGTTGCATTATTCCCAGGCCGCGTGGGTCCGTCCCTGCGGCATGTATCCCTTTTTTACTTGTTCCTTGCTTACTTTGTTGGGGGCGCCCCTCGGGCTACATCATCCCCAAGTCGCTCGGGCTAGACCCAGCGGCATGTACCCCTCTTGCGTTTATTTTCGGGCCATGCGTTCGACCCATCATGCTTGTTATTTGATGCCTGTCCGCGACACCTCTTCTTCCTTCATGTCGGCCGCTTGCACGTTAAAGGGGGGGGGGGGTACCTGAGCATTGAGACTCAGGGCTCCTACTGGCTCTCCAGCCCTCACCCTCTGGCTTTGTCCACGGCATCGCGACCTGGCAAACCAGCAACGGCTGAGACCCGCTCGAGGGCCGGGACCCGAGGACGTAGAGCGTTGGCATCTAACCAAATTTGCAGGAACACATCACAAGTTAAGGCCCAGTGCCAGGCGCAACCCGCCTTGAGGTAGGGCCCCGTGAGTCCCGCGCTGGCTCACGGGTGCCCGGATACACCTCGTCAGGCCTTTAGTGCCTCATCACCTCTCCAAAGCAACCAACGATTGATCGCCGCTTGTCATAGCAGACTCTTGTTCTTTTTGTGGTAGGCCTGCAGGATCCCTTCAAGGAGCAGCGCCAGGCGAGACCCTCATGCCGTCCTCTTCACTCTCATCCGCGCAAACCGCTTGCACGTTAAAGGGGGGGTACCTTAGCATCGCGACTCAAGGTTCCTACTGGCTCTCCAGCCCTCACCCTCTGGCCTTGTCCATGGCATCACGACCTGGCATACCAGCGACGGCTGAGACCCGCTCGAGGGCCGGGACCCGAGGATGTAGAGAAGAAAGGGGAGCAAAGGCGAGAGGGAAGAGGCACGTGGGGACCTCGCCAGGCAACCCCTTGCCGGCCGATGTATGGACCCAACGCCGCACCAGGAAGTGGTTCCTGATTCTCGAGATAAGTCACCCTCCAAAAACACTAGCTATCGCAGCACCATCCCCGCATCCAATGCAATCCCGTGTTAGCAACGTCGCGCTCCTTTCTCACCGAACGATGGCTGCTTGAGCGCTAAAGGGGACCTCCTGAGCATCGTGACTCAAGGGCTCTTACTGGACCCTGGACCGCTCACCTCCTGGCCTTGACCACGGCATCGCGACCTGGCATACCGGCGACGGCTGAAGCTTGCCTTGGGACCGGGACCTGTCGGGGCAGAGCATCGAGCCCTCGCGAGGTTCGAAAGGAGGAACTAAGCTAAGGCGGGACGGGCATCTCACACTTCTTCACGATAAAGATCATATTAACAAAAGGAACTACAGACACCTTACAAGCCCCCACGGGGTGTGTTTTTGGCTCCTAGAAGGGACAAAAGACGCGCATCCTAAGGAGTCCTAACTACAGGAACCGAGGTGGAGGACGCCATCATCAACAGTGGGCCGCGTGAGGCTCGGCGCCAGCCTCATCCAGATCAGAGGCGGTGGCGACCTAACGAGCCCGTCCTGCTCCGAGATCGGCGCAGGCTCGGGGGCTCGTAGCTGTCATCGCTTGTCTCCGGGGTCGCGAAGAGCTCGGTGGAGTCGTTGGATCCTCCGGCGCCCCCACCGCCTGAGGAGCTGCTGGAAGAACAGGCGACGACAGGCCTGGTCCCTGCCGCCCCAGAGCTTTGACCGCTGCCTCTAGGACAACACTCCAGCCGACGCCCATCTTCGTCGAAGATCTTGAAGAGCATCAAGGAGGCACCATCGTAATCCAGGTGGATCATGAGGGCCCCCTCCGATCGGTAGACCCGGGTGATCTCGCCCCAACCCCGGGTCATGAAGACCTTGCCTGGAGCAACGACCTCGACATCCGCTTCGGTCGCGGGAGTCTGGTAGTCGGCATGCTGCAGCAAGAGCCTGAAAGGCCCTGAGGGAGTCCTGGATTAGGGGGTGTCCGGATGGCCGGACTATGACCTTTGGCCGGACTCCCGGACTATGAAGATACAAGATTGAAGACCCCGTCCCGTGTCCGGATGGGACTTTCCTTGGCGTGGAAGTCAAGCTTGGTGATACGATATGAAGATCTCCTCCCATTGTAACCGACTCTGTGTAACCCTAGCCCTCTCCGGTGTTTATATAAACCGGAGAGTTTTAGTCCGTAGGACGAACAACAATCATACCATAGGCTAGCTTCTAGGGTTTAGCCTCTCTGATCTCGTGGTAGATCCACTCTTGTACTACCCATATCATCAATATTAATCAAGCAGGAGTAGGTTTTACCTCCATCGAGAGGGCCCGAACCTCGGTAAAAACATCGTGTCCCTTGTCTCCTGTTACCATCTGCCTAGACGCACAGTTCGGGATCCCCTACCTGAGATCCGCCGGTTTTGACACCGACATTGGTGCTTTCATTGAGAGTTCCTATGTGTCGTCGCCTTTAGGCCCGATGGCTTCTTTGATCATCAATCACGACGCGGTCCAGGGGGAGACCTTTCTCCCCGGACAGATCTTCGTATTCGGCGGCTTCGCACTGCGGGCCAACTTGTTTGGCCATCTGGAGCAGATCGAAAGCTACGCCCCTGGCCATCAGGTCAGGTTTGGAAGTTTAAATTACATGGCCGACATCCGCGGGGACTTGATCTTCGACGGATTTGAGCCATGGCCGAGCATGCCGCACTGTCACGATGGGCATGATTTAGCTCTGCCGCCGGACAATGCCCAGAGCGTCGCTCAGGTGCCCGCTCCGACCATTAGCTCGGAGCCTGCTGCGCTAGTCGGGGATGGACGGTTGGACGCCACCCCGGGAGCCGCAATCTCTACGGCAATAGAGCCGAATACTAGCCTAGTCCTTTAAAGGGCCCGTGACTCCAGGGTGCCAGACTCCTCTCCGTACTCCGTATATTCCGCACCCCTTCCGATCGAACCCGATTGGGCTCCGATCATGGATTTCACCGCCGCGGACATCTTTCAGCACTCGCCCTTTGGTGACATCCTGAATTCACTAAAGTCTCTCTCTTTGTCAGGAGAGCCCTGGCCGGATTACGGCCAGCATGGTTGGGATGCGGTCGACGAAGAAATTCGAAACCCACCCATCACCCACTTGGTAGCCACTGTCGACGATCAAACCGGCATGCTCAAGTTCGACTCCGAAGACATCGACGGTATGGACGTCGATAAAGGAGATGAACAAGAACCAGCACCTATAGGGCATTATAAAGTCGCCTCATCATACAACGTATACATGGTGGACACACCTAACATAAATGACAACGAGGATCAAAAGGGCGCAACCAGGGATCGCTCCCTGGAAAAACAATCAAAGCGGCAGCGGCAGCGCAAGGCCAAGCCCCAACTCGACAAAGACCCAGCCATAGAGCAGGGTGAATCAACGGAAGACGAACATGCCATCGAGCGACCGTCCAAACAGGGCGGACAATCTGAACAACCCATCCCTGGGAAAGATAATAGTCCGGACGACCTCACACCGGACAAATTGCTGGAACATCAGAACATCCACCAAAGGCTCGTTGCCACTGCACGTAGCCTGAAAAAGCAGAAGCGGAGGCTCAAAACAGCGAAAGACGCACTCAGGATCAGATGGGGCAAAGTACACAATACCGCACACAAATACGGCAATAGTCGTCATACAAAGAGCTATCCGACGCGGAAACTACTTCCAGAATTTGATGAAGATGGCATAAAGCCCTAGTAGTCAAAAAATAAGGAAGCCACAAGGCCGGATAGACGACCCCACGATCGATCTCAAGAAACGAAGGGCGCCGCACTCAATATGGCGCGCGACCCATCCAAGAATTCGCATCAAAAAACTGGCCCAACCACATCCATCTACGGGCCGAGAAAGCAAGCTCCAGTGAGCAATGCAATGCAAAAAATATCCGAACATCGCGGCACACCTAAATACAGGGACGCCGCGCATCCCCTATGTTTCACCGATGAGGTGCTGGACCACGAATTTCCTGCGGGATTCAAGCCCGTAAACATAGAAGCATACGACGGAACAACAAACCCTGGAGTCTGGATCGAGTATTATATCCTCCACATACACATGGCAAGAGGAGATGACCTCCATGCCATAAAATACTTACCCCTTAAGCTCAAAGGGCCAGCCCGGCCTTGGCTTAAAAGCCTTCACGAAAACACCATGGGAAGTAGGGAAGCGCTCGAGGATGCTTTTCGGGCAAATTTTCAAGGGACCTATGTCCGACCTCCGGATGCAGATGATCTGAGTCATATAACTCAGCAGCCCGAAGAGTCAGCCCGGAAACTCTGGAACAGATTCCTCACTAAAAAGAATCAGATAGTCGATTGTCCGGATGCCGAGGCTCTAGCAGCTTTCAAACACAGCGTCCGAGACGAATGGCCCTCCAGACACCTCGGCCAAGAAAAGGCAAGAACAATGGCCGCATTAACAAGCCTCATGACCCGGTTTTGTGCAGGAGAGGACAGCTGGTTGGCAAGAAGCAGCACCAGCAACCCGAATACATCCGAACCCAGAGATGGGAACGGGAAACCGCGCCGTAACAAAGAACCGCGCCGGATAAAGGACAACAGCCCGATGAGCACGGCAGTAAACGCCGGATTCAAAAGCTCTCGGCAAAATCAGAAAAAGCCACCCCCAAAGATGACAGGGACGAGCTATCCAACCTCAACAAAATCTTGGACAAAATATGTCAAATCCACAGCACTCCTGGGAGACCTGCAAACCATACCCACAGAGATTGTTGGGTCTTCAAGCAGTCCTGCAAACTCAACGCCGAACACAAGGGGCCCGACACACCAAGCGAGGATGACGACGCACCCCACAAGCAGAACACCGGAGAACAAAAGAAGTTCCCACAAGAAGTCAAGACAGTTAATTCACTTCAGATGACAAAAGGGAAAAACAGAACGGCGCTTACGAAGACACGCGTCGTACGACCAGCCCCAGAGGAGCACCGCCACTGGTTGTTACAACCAATCACCTTCGATCATCAGGATTACTCCAAAGGAGCCCGGAACGCAGGCTGGACTGCCTTGGTCGTGAATCCGATTATTAATGGACTCCAATTTACAAAAGTCCTTATGGACGGCGGCAGTGACTTGAACCTGTTATATCAGGACACAATCCGCAAACTCGGGGTAAACCCAGATATAATCCTCCATGGCAACACTTCCTTTCAAGGAGTCACGCCGGGTCCAGATACCCAAAGTATGGGCTCCCTTCTGTTAGAAGTCACGTTCGGCTCATCCGACAACTTCCGAAGCGAAAAGCTAACATTCCACATTGCCCCATTCGTAAGTCGCTATCAAGCGCTACTGGGACGTGAAGCTTTCGCCCGCTTTAACGCAATACCGCATTACCCATCCCTTACACTTAAAATGCCAGGCCCAAGGGGCATCATTTCATTACAGGGGAATATAAATTGACCCCCAAAGTACGGGCAAAGGTGCGACCGCCTGGACAGCCACCCACTAATCCAGCGCTACTATCCCAGACACGGCTCGACGAGTCCGGCATAAACATGCTTAACAGCCGCATAACCCCGTACAAGGGGCTCCACGTGTTCACGCCCGGAGACAATACGGCTCAATTCTTGCTCCAACTATATTTTGTTTATTTTAATATAGATTTCTCGCACGCTTATTTTTTACTAAAGTTCCTCTCTTTCGCAGACGAACATCATGCTACGCCCATCCAGGATACGGTACAACGGAGACACAGGCGCAGACGTGCAACAGGGACCCGTTTCAAGGATTCTTTTTAGATTAAGACCCTGCATAAACCTTTTTTACTGTCTCTTGTTGACAACATCCCTCGGTTTTCTGTATAACCGAGGAGGAGGCTGGCGTCTTGGCATGTGGCCATGCCAGAAGTTTTGCGCGTACCTGGACACCAGGGGCTTTTTTACCAAGGGCTCTATTTCGGCCCGTCCTCATAAAGACCGAATACCTTAGGGAGTGTTTGGTGTCGCGAGTTTGGCCCTATATGCATCAGCTCCGAATCATGTCTTTGGTCAAATGTTGGGTTTTCCTGGCTCCTGTGTTTTGCTGCCTTACGTTCCGTCATATCGGCTAATGCGGCACCAGGAGAACTACTGGATTGTGCCCCGGTTCGGCCAGGTGAGCACCTTAGTAGAGAAAGCCGAAAACTGACTGTCATGATATAGCGAGAGACTGGTCAACCACTCGATGACTTCCAGAATCTTTAGGATTCCTCCGCATTAACGAAGGGCCGCTTCCCGGTCAGGCACACTCGCGCCCCGAATTCAGGTGAGCGCGGTGCCCCTAGGGGCTATTCAGTAGCCCCACTGTCAAACTCCTATGGCTAAGTGAAAGTGATAAAGCATTATAGTCCGGTTGCCTAGTTCGCCGCGCCACCACCTCCTTTATAGGACCAAGACGTTGGATTAAGTGTGAAAAGGCGCTTTTTTGCGAACACCTCCGCATTCTATGCGTGGGGGCTAAAGCCAACGACTGCCATTTTTCAGGTTATATACAAATATATACATTAAACGGCCGCACAGGAGGCATCATAATTCTTGCAAGCACAAGTATAAAAAGCTTTTTCCATCAAAATATTCGTTTTACAAATAGTATACGCTATTCGAACACAACATTCTTTGAGCACTGCGACTCTATTAAACGAGCGCCATGGAGAACTTCCTCAAAATAGTGCTTGGCAGGTACTCGGCTTTCGTCCGAATCCCGGGATGCAACAACACTGGCCATCTATGCGCCCTCTATGCACGCCGAACTCTTCATTGCATCAGCATGCGGCACCGAACCAAGGAACTGCTGCACCAAGCCAAAATAACTCTTCGGCTCCGGCTTCTCCGGCCACAAACGACTCGCAACATACCTCATGGCGAGTCCGGATAACCTGTTCAGCTCCGCCCAGGCGGCCAAACGGTCGGATACCGAAAGTGGGCGTTATGGATTGTGGAACTGCGACCAGAAAAGCTCTTCCAATCCATGGTCACCTCGGCCGCGGAAGTGTTCGGTCGCGTCCGCCGCACTAGTTGCCAAATCCAGATAAGTGTTTTCCGCACTCCACTGCCGGTCTAACGGAGCATACTTGGGGTCTCCGAACTTCATCCGCAGCGTATAGGGCTTTCCAGACATGATATCTCCGGCCTGACGCAGCTCCTCCTTCAGAGCTCTCATTGCAGAGCGAGTATCCTTGGCTTCGGTAGTGATCTTTTCCAGGTCCTTCTGAGACGCCCTATCTTCTTGTTCAAGAAATTTACAGCGGTTGGTAGCACCCTTCAATTTTATGGCCATTTCAGCTACCACCTTTTTGCTCTGGCGGTGAGCAGCCTGTTCGGCTTTTAGCTCTTCAGCCGCTTTAACGGCAGCCGCATCGCTTCTCCTTGCTTGCTCCTTGGCTCGGGCAAGTTCCACCCGAAGGTTCTCCATGGCAGCAACACCATCTACATTAAGCACATATATATAAGGCCCGAGCATCAAGCTCCTATTACCAGGTGTCTTTGGAACATACCTTGTGCCTCGTCCAGCCGCTTATTTACAAGCGCGATGTCGGCATCTGCTACGTCAAGTTGCCGCTTTAGCTCGGCAGATTCATCAGTCCGGCTAGCCACCGAACGCCTCGCCACCTTCATGGAATAGGCGACATATTATACCTGGGGTTATGATCCTCTGTGCGCCGTCACTCTTGACGACACACAGAGTCTCAGGGGCTACTATTTATACAGGGCGCATTTAATATGCGGCTCTACCAAAAGGTACAACTTTTTGCGTACCTCAAAGCCTGTTAGCAAACTCTTGGCAGCCTCGTACAATCCGCTTTCCGCGGATGAAACCCTTCCAATCACCGTATTCATCAACATACGGTGTTCTTCTGAGATGGACGCCCTACCAAGCAGATCCTTCAGCCCCTCCGACTGCGCACCAGAGGGTGCCGGACTAGCCTGACCACCTTTTTCAGGGTCCGGACTTGGGAAAACCCTCCGAGACGACACCTCGGGGTCGCCTGCCTCGTGAGACGGTGCAACAAGAGGAGGCGTTTTGCTCTCTATCATCTCCGGACGAAGATCCCCTGAAGATGAGCTCTGCTGAGAAGGGTTGAGAACCGAACTGCAAGGTAATGTTTCGGTCACTTTCCTCAGAAATAAGACAGGAGTGTCATTTATTATGGAACCCCTCCCTTCACTTACGTCTCGGGAGAGAGCGGGTCCCCTTTAGGGGGCGATTCGGCCGGGGCATTCTCCGGTGCCGAACCCTCTGGTGAAGATTTCTTCCCCTGTTTTGAGGCCATCACCTCCGGGTCTTCAGAGGCAGTCCTTTTCTTTCCCTGGTCGGGGGAATTCTCGATTCTTCCCTTCCTAACAGCCTCCTTCGCTGAGGCAGTAGCTCCTTGGTTCCCCCCTTCGCCTTCCGCCAAAAGCGCGACCTCCAGCATCCTGGTTAGCATGGGATTCGGCGCGGTCTTGGGCAGGGGGGCTGGACACCTGATAAGCTTTGCCTTCACTATCCACTCCTGTTCAAAGGACAACTCTGTTAAGAGTAATTTTGTGATGAAAATACGGATGGTGTGTCCAAATACGGGGCTACTTACCTTAGCATCCGGGCGATTGCAGCTCAGACCTGCGTCCTCGGACAAATCCGGACACCTTGCTTGTGATCCAAAGAACAATTTGTACATCTCCACGGGTGTCGCACCCATGAAATGTTGGAGGACTCGCGGTCCCGCCGAATTAAATTCCCACAGGCGGAGGGGTCGACGTTTGTAGGGCAGTGTGCGGTGAATCAGCATGACTTGCGCCACTACGGTCAAATTGATATCTCTTTCTAGAAGATCTCGAATGCGGTCCTGCAGCAAGGGCACGTCTTTGGGCGGCCCCCAGATAAGTCCTTCATTAACCCATGACGCTAGCCGTGGTGGGGGACCCGAGCGAAAAGTAGGTGGCGCCACCCATGTGGTGCCCCTAGGGGCTGTGATGTAAAACCAATCTCGTTGCCATAAGCCGAACTCCTCTTGAAAAGAACCTTCGGGCCATGGAGCGTCGTCCATCTTGCTTATTATAGCTCCTCCGCACTCATCATGCTGCCCCTCTATCATCTTCGGTTCCCCCTTGAAGGTTTTTAGCCACAATCCGAAGTGAGGAGTGATATGGAGGAAGGCCTCACACATGACAATGAATGATGAGATTTGGAGGATGGACTCCAGAGCTAAGTCGTGGAACTCCAGCCCGTAATAAAACATAAGCCCCCTCACGAACGGATCAATCGGGAAGCCTAGCCCCCGAAGGAAGTGAGATGCGAACACCACGCTCTCACTGGGCTGAGGAGCGGGAATGGCCTGCCCTTGAGCAGGCAACCTATGCGAGATTTCGCCGGTTAGATACCTGGTATCTGTCAGCTTTCACACATCTTCTTCCGTAACGGAGGAAGGCATCCACCGGCCTTGAAGGTCGGAGCCGGACATCGTCGAAGGTCCGAAGCGCCTAAAACTAGAGCTTTGGGTGTTGGACCTCAAAGCAAGGGGCGGATTCGATTGGATTGAGAAGAAGGGAGCCGAGCCTTGGTCCCTTTATAAAGGAGTTGAATACCAAGAGCCCTCCGCGTAACTGTTTGAGACTCACTTTCAATTAGGGAGTCATACCAAAGGCACGGTTGGGTTACCCACGCCCGTATTGATGAGAATCCCGGAATAAGGGGACACGATCTCTGTTTTGACAAGACGTGCCAAGGAAACCCCCTCGCTAAACGCGCTAAGGTGGAACAGTAAAACGATTCGAATAAAGGCCTGGCCGTGATGTCACGCTATGGAATACATCAGCCGACTAGATTTGTGCAGATATTATTCTCTCTACGGTGGCATGTGGAACTTATCTTTCAGAGCCGGACACTATCCTTGTGTTCAACATCATCTATGAAGTATTCGGAGAAGGAACCCGTCTTGCAATGCCGAAGACAATTTGTGCGCCGGACTCGTCGTCATTGAAGCCTAGTTCAGGGGCTACTGAGGGAGTCCTGGATTAGGGGGTGTCCGGATGGCCGGACTATGACCTTTGGCCGGACTCCCGGACTATGAAGATACAAGATTGAAGACCCCGTCCCGTGTCCGGATGGGACTTTCCTTGGAATGGAAGGCAAGCTTGGCGATACGATATGAAGATCTCCTCCCATTGTAACCGACTCTGTGTAACCCTAGCCCTATCCGGTGTTTATATAAACCGAAGAGTTTTAGTCCGTAGGACGAACAACAATCATACCATAGGCTAGCTTCTAGGGTTTAGCCTCTCTAATCTCGTGGTAGATCCACTCTTGTACTACCCATATCATCAATATTAATCAAGCAGGAGTAGGGTTTTACCTCCATCGAGAGGGCCCGAACCTGGGTAAAAACATCGTGTCCCTTGTCTCATGTTACCATTCGCCTAGACACACAGTTCGGGACCCCCTACCCGAGATCCGCCGGTTTTGACACCGACATGCCCCCTTGGCGGAATCTCGTAGGCGAAGGAAGGAGGAAGGCAAATCCAAGATCGAGGAGGCATGGCGGCGTGAAGCACAAACTCTCGGGAGGAGCCCTCGGCGTGAACTCCAAGAGGGACAACGTGCACCGCCGTGACCCTCCGGCGCCGACGGCGGTGTTGTTCGTGGCGCTCGACATCAACTCCTGCAGGGCCCCCAAGGTGGGCGTACAAGGGCAGCGGGAACCCTGGTGGCGGCCGCTCGCACCAAGGCCTCGACACCTCCTGCTGCGCACCCTCATCTCGGCGGCAGAGGACCAACCGCTTCTTCGGAGGAAGCGGGTCAGGACCCTCTCGGGGGGGCCTTTCCCTTCTCTTCTGCGAAGAACCGGCGGATCGGAGCCATTGCGGCGAGGCGGAGCAATGGCGAAGATGAAGAAGAGGAGGAGTAGCAGAGGAAGATGAACTGGAATGGCTCGTGCCGTTCCGTACTTATAGCCGGAGGAGGCCAACCGTAGGCTTCCACGATCGCAAGTAATCATGACCCGTTTTTGCATGCAGGGACTTGTCAGTTCGCGCAGTTGCAGAGGTGTCGTGGGGGAGCGGAGCCGCCCACGTCCAATCAACCGCCACGCGACGCCCGAGGCCGCAAGCTTTTAGGGCTCGCGAGCTTCGCACTTGCCCCTTTGCTTCTCTGCTCAGCCAAGTCCGGGCGCGCCTTGGGCCCGGGGGCTACTGTCGGCGTTCTAGGAACGGGGGTCCCCAGACTTGCCTGCCTGCGGCCTGCGGCGTGGCTCAAGGGGCGGCCCAGCATGGTCCATCTTCATCAGCACGAGCTCAAGACCCTCGCGAGGGGCCAAGCCTCGTGGGGTGGTCGACAGGAAGCTTCCTCAGGCACGGCCTCCTCAGGCTGGCTTGCGAGGAGGCGGAGAGATCAAGGCGGGGTACCTCACGAGGTGCCCATGATGCAAGCCATGACGACCAAGGGCGCCAGGCGGGCGCCAGCCCGCGCAGTGTCCTCCCTTTCCTGTTTGGTACAAAGGGAGCAAGCGCAGGCGAGAGCATCAAGCAAAGGCATCCATTTCGGTGCAACAAGACCAAGACTGTTGCAACGGCAGGAAGGATAAGTGTACTAGATGTTCCCCTTCAAAATGGCCAATTGTTGGCGCCCTTCCCGCTCAATTTGGGAAGAGGCCCAGGGCCTTTGCCTATAAATAGGACTAGCCACCCACAAGGGACAGGGGGATCAAGATCAAGAGATCAACCAGAGAGAGACGAGGATCATCCAAAGAGCAACTGAACTCCCCCTAGTAGTTCATCGCACCAGCCAAGAACAGACCCTCGCGAGGCTGTTCTTCTTTGTATTGTTCATCACCAGCCCAAGAGGAAATCCACCACACCACACACTGGAGTAGGGTATTACACCACAATGGTGGCCTGAACCAGTATAAACTCTGTGTCTCTTGTGTTGTTCCTTTCGTAGCCTAGATCATAGCGAGGCGGTGAGGTGCAGGTAGGTAGCGGGCGAAATCTCCGTGCGCACCCCAGTGTTCGAATCTAGAGGGTCTGCCGGAACCCGAAATCCGACACCGGCATTCTCCCTCTTTGTGTAAACCTTGCATATTATGAGAGAAAAGGCATGAGAATTACTCAAAAAAGTGTTATTATGCATAAAAACATTATAAATAATAGTAGCAAAACATGATGCAAAATGGACGAATCACCTGCTCGATGCAAGAACCAGCAAAAGCAACTTTTACAAGTCACACTGATATGGTACAGCAGAACAGTCTTAGCGATTTAGAACATGATGAGTGCGACTCTCTAGGTTTTATGAGGCGGCTCCGTCCTGCACTCAACTTCGACACCAATGTTCTTCTCTCGTTGCCCTTCGAGCATCTGCTCAAACCCACTAATGTACTCAACCATCATTCTCGTCGCTGTTGTACATCATCTCAAGAAATTTGTTGGAGTGAGCCCTGACATGATAGAACTTAAAGGTGAACTCGCATATGAGAGACATGAATACATCTACAGTTGTGGTTTCGTGTGTATAATCCTTTGTGCAAAATAGACAGAAGGGACTCAATGGTATGGAAGCATCTTCACAAGAATAACTTGGACATATAGCCAAATATATACTAAAAGGAACAGAGGGGGGTGAGCAACGAGAAGTCAAAGCACCTCCCCCACTTTCTTCGAACAAAATCTCCATGAAGAAAGCAAACGGCTCACCCGTGATCTTCCTATAAGAATGAAGGCCAAAGCCGCAGACCTCCAGTTCAATTAGATTTTTCTCCTACTTTTTCTACTTCTTTGCTCTTTCACTAAAATTAATAGACTGAATAGTCGATAAAGTGAAGAGTGCGAGGAGGATAACGAATAGTCCAACAGGACATTCATATGCAGAGAAGCACACAAAGACAAGAACTTGAACCAACTAAAACATAGAGGTACACACGTCCTTCGTGTACACACAGATACATGCCTCTGGTATTCCAAGGTCGTGCCTCTCAGAATGAACAAATGAAAGGAAAGATTTAAAACTAAAATTCCACATCCATACATCCACCTTCATGTAGAATGTTGCCTCGTACGTTAGCGGTCGTGCCTCTCTTCCGTGAATGTGTGAATGACAATAGTTGAAACACAAACGCATGACAATGAATTAACCCAAACACCAAGAGTGCTTCTCCCAACTATACATTTGCGCCCCTTTGAGTGATTCTCTTAATCTATCTGAACTCGTATTGGCGTCAACAATGAAGTGCTAACATAAGAAAACATAGAAAAATATATTCCAGTAGCATACAACAAGCCAAACACAATTCTATGAAAGTAAACCCAAATTCCAAAACCAGTACTCCATTGGGTTGAACTAAAACAACGACATTAATTATACATAAAATGAAGAACTATCTACATAGAGGTATCTCTTTTTGTAGCCTTCCACTTGGAGTCCTACTCACAAACGTTTTCGGTGTTTGCGGTCAGGAAGACAACGAGAATGCATCATGTCCTTCATCGACAGTACTCGACGGTAAAGCTTGTAGCTCACATACCCATCCTAAAACGAAAAGTGGATGAGAATGAAAATTTAGGAAAAGGTAAAGCATGTTATTCTTGCAATAAAACAAAAATATAAAGACATAAAATCCACATAAATGAATTTTTTACTTACAATTGCCGCATATTTCAGGTAATGAAAGGAAAGCGTCTTCCATTCCTATTAGTCATGCTGACCTTGTGGAAAAGATGACTTCATACTCGAGTAAGATTTGTCTATGACATCTCTTGCCAGATCTGCCATGGAGTCCCTTAAATTGTCGCCTTTGATCATGAGCTCCTTTTGAAGGTCGATGTGATACTCTCTTGGAATTTTGAAGGAACTATTTAAGAGAACTTCTCTACCGTTCATGACATCGACACTAGCGAAAGTTATAACTCTATTCCAAAGGAAATCCTTCAGAGCAGGGTATGTGAGCTAGATCAAGACGAACAAACTTGTACCTATCCTCACGAAAATAATCCTCTTGTCTGTACTCTAGATCAAGACGAACAAACTTGTACCTATCCTCACGCAGCCATTGCTCATAAAGAGCAATAGTCTCCTCCACCTTATAGGGCTTGTTGGTGTACCACACCTCGGGCTCGGTGTTACCATCGGCATCAATGTAGAGACGCTCGATGGTGTTCCTGAAGTCGTCCATGGGACTGAGGGTGAGAGTGCCAATGGGTACCAACTATGCCTCTCTGGTGTCACTCGAACATGGTGAAGTTGACGGGAACAACCTGCGATTCTGTGGTGAGAATCCGACATGGTGACCTGCAGGAATCGACCACTATTTAACCTTGGGGAAAGACAACTCAGCTACCATGCCCGCTAAATTGGATTGGAACCATGAATAGACTATTGTGCTTCTGCAACTTGTGGAACCGTGCACTCCTAAAGTCACGAGTGGCGGGCTGGAATCGAGGAGCCTCTAAATTAACTCTAGCACGGTAACTGGCACACTGAATAGTCACATCCAATAGTTGTACCATCGGTCATTGGCTCAACTTTTTACCGAGATAAGAATGCGAGGAGGCAAGCGAAGACCCTATCTTCCAACTTAGATCTTGCGAATACATATACTACATGAGGAGTGAAACCAATAGAAGCATGGTTCGACTGGCATCAAAGCCACAAGCGTGTCTCCACCTTATTTATAGTTGTACCTCTATGATATCGACGAACATGCATCTCTAAGTGTGCGTGACATCAAAAACATTGCGAAAACAAAAGCATGATAATGCCTCTTACTTAGGTATAACCGTGGACTCTCATAGAGATTCACACATGTTCCAAGGAACATTTGAAAAACAAAAACATGGTAGTGTCTCTCTGGGTCAACAAGTGACTGCAAACATTGCAAGTGCAGAGCCACGACTCTGACTCTACTTCAGGTGCAACAGTACCTCTGTGACTCTCTTTGTGAACCTGTGACTGCACACAAAGAACCAGTTGCTCTACCAGAAAGGCATTCATTATAAGAGGCACAGAAGAACAATGATCCATTCCTCTCCATAATCATGGTTGGGACTCTCTGGATGACAAACAACTATGATACTACTGGATACACAACCATTACTAAGTAATTCTTGAAAAGTTTTTACAGTCGAAACTCTTTGTGTTTTTGTAGTTGAGTTACTTTATAGAATTGAACTACAAAAAAGAAAGAACACATCACTGAATTTGCCTCCCCTGATGTAACGATCATGCATCTCCTGGTGCCACGACCGTGCATATCCTACCATCACTACCGTACTATCGGCGTTCTGGGAACCAGGGTACCCAGGCCTTCCTGCCTGCTACCCACGACGTTGCTTCATCGATGCCCTGGTACGGCCCAGCTTCGACTATGGCAAGACAAGACCCTTGCCATTGGCCAAGCCTCGCGAGGCGGGCAACATCAAGACCTCCCGAAGGAGCGGCCTCCTTAGGCGGCCTCCTGAGCGGAGCGAAGAATTCTATGCAAGACCCAGCCTCACGAGGCTGAAATAACATCAGCCATGACGACCAAGGCCAGGCGCGCGCCAGCGGGCGCAGAGCAGCAGGGTTCCTCTTTGGTGCAAAGGAAGCAAGCGCAGGTGTGGAGTCCCAAGGAATCGGTTAAAGGTTTCCATTTGCGTGCAACGAGACTAAGACAACCAGAAAGGCGGGAAGGATGTCATGGATGAGCCCAACACGACATCACGCTCAGAGGCTTTGTAGGCGAAGACCACCTTTCGTCAGGATTGGATGTACTTCTTGTCCCCTTTCAAATTTGGTCATTTTGGGATCCCTTCCCGCCTAAGTTTTGGAGGAAGAGGACCAAGGCCACTATAACTATCGCCTAGCCACCACCATAGAGAGGATGGACTCATCAGGTGATCTGCTCATTGAACCACCGAGAGCTCATCACAAGAACAAGCCTCCTGAGGCAGTTCTTACACTTGTACTAGTTCATCCTCAGCCCCCGCGAGGCTAATCCACCACAAAGCATGAGTAGGTTATTACACCACAAGGTGGCCCGAAGCTGGGTAAACTGCTGCGTCTTTCTTTGTTGTGTTCATTGACCTAGGTCCTAAGAGTAGTGGATCGATTGGCTTGTGAGGTTGAGTTCTCCGCACACGCCTCTGAGTTCGAACCTTTCTTGGGTCTGTGGAGCCCGGAATCCGACATTTGGCGCGCCAGGTAGGTGAACAGAGCATGGGGAGCATGCCTGAAGTGGTCGCGTACTTGAGCTGGTCCGAAGAGTCGAAGGTGATGGCGTACTTGGACCACCTAAGTGGACGCGATGCCTCAAGCTTGGGGAGGGCCGAGTTCACCTCACGAGCGAACTGCTTGAAGATGCGATCGGAGGCTAGGGCCTGAGCACCTCCCAGGATGCTGGCGATAGCACGAGGTACTTGGGAGCCCCCAGCCCTATCGTCATGGCGGTGGTTGTCATTCCTTCGTGGTGGCGGTAGCACCAGAGGGACGCCAGCATTGCCCTGAGGATGGTCCTCACGAGGCTGGTCCCGCCACAGACCGTTACGAGGCTGGTCCTGCCATCGGTCATCACGAGGTTGGTCGCGCCAGACCTGATGGGGGCCACGATCGTCCAAACGACCTCCGCCATGACCTCCTCCGCGGCTGTAGCGACGGTCATTATGCTCAGGGCGTCAGCCAAGGCACCCGTCGCGGATACCCCTAAGCTCTTGGCAGTCGTTGGTGTTGTGGCTGTGCATGTTATGGAAGATGCAGAATGGGTGGTTGCCTTTGGAGGACACATGGTGACCATAGCCGCGCTTCAGGTCAGGCTCGGCCGCGAGCACCGCTAGGCCATTGCGCTTCATGTCCTTCGCCTTGGCCTTCTTTTCTTTAGGATCGGCTTTAGGGAGCTCAAGGAGCGAGAGACGACCTTCTCCTGCTCTGCTCACCTACCTGTCACGCCAAATGTCGGATACCGACCTCGCTGGGGCAAGGGAGCTTTCCTTTCAGTCCTTTGAGAGCGCTACTTGCGCGTCAAAGGGGACCTCCAGAGCATCGCACCTCAGGGGTTCTCATTGGACCTCGGGCCGCTCACCTCTTGGCCTTGACCACAGCATCACGACCTGGCATACCGGCGATAGCTGAAGCCTGCCAGGGGACTAGGTCTTGCAGATGTAGAGTGCTAAGCTACGGCGAGAATGAAAGGGGGGACCGTGTCGTAGTGAGAAACGCAAGCATAATGCTGGTTACAGAGCAACAACTACTAAGGAAAAGGATTACAAGTTTTTACATGCCCCCACGGGGTTCGTCATGACATGCTATAGGAACGAAACAAAATAAGAAGTCCTAAGGAGGGCGCGGCCTCAACGGCTTCACCGGCGACGCCGTGTCGCTGTCATTCCCGAGGCACGAGCACGGCGGCTCGGCGGCTCGTAGCTGACGTCTGTTGGGAAACATAGCATGCAATTTCAAAAAAAATCCTACGCTCACGCTAGGAGATGCATAGCAACGAGAGCGGGAGAGTGTGTCCACGTACCCTCATAGACCGAAAGCGGAAGCGTTTGCTTAACGTGGTTGATGTAGTCGAACATCTCCTCGTTCTGACTGATCGAGTACCAAACGTACGACACCTCCGAGTTCTGCACACGTTTAGTGCGATGTTGTCCCTCGAGCTCTTGATCCAGCAGAGGGTCAAAGGAGTAGATGAGTTACGTCAGCATGACAGCGTGGTGACGGTGATGGTGATGTGATCTGCACAGGGCTTCGCCTAAGCACCGCGAGAATATGACCAGAGGCGTAAACTGTGGAGGGGGGTGCCGCCCACGGCTTGGAGAAATTGGTGTGTCTCATAGGGGAACCCCCGTATATAAAGGAGGGAGGGAGAGGAGGCTAGCCCTAGGCGCGCCAAGTGGGAGAAGTCCCACTTGTACTCCTAGTTGGATTCCCACCCCCTTTCCTTGTACTGGAGGGGGAAAGGGGGAAGGAGAGGGAGTAGGAGAAGGAAAGGGGGGCGCCGCCCCCACCCCTTGTCCAATTCGGCCTCCTCTCTTGTGGGGGTGCGCCAGCCCCTTGTGGGCAGGTGAGCCTCCCTCCTATGTCCCATATGGCCCATATCTTTCCCCGGGGGTTCCGGTAACCCCTTCGGTGCTCCGGTATGTACCCGATACACTCTGGAACCCTTCCGGTGTCTGAATACTGCCTTGCAATATATCAATCTTTACCTCTCGAGCATTTTGAGACTCCTCGTCATGTCTGTGATCTCATCCGGGACCCTGAACAACCTTCGGTCACGAAAACACATAACTCATATAATACATATTGTAACGAATGTTAAGCATGCAGACCCTACAGGTTCGAGAACTATGTAGACATGACCGAGACACATCTCCGGTCAATAACCAATAGTAGAACCTGTATGCTCATATTGGTTCCCACTTATACTACAAAGATCTTTATCGGTCGGACGCTATGTCAACATAAATTATTCCCTTTGTCATCGGTATGTTACTTGCCTGAGATTCGATCGTTGGTATCTTCATACCTTGTTAAATCTCATTACCGGCAAGTCTCTTTACTCGTTCCATAATGCATCATCCCACAACTAACTCATTATTCACATTGTTTTCAAGGCTTCATATGATGTGCATTACCGAGAGGGCCCAGAGATACCTCTCCGATACTCGAAGTGACAAATCCTAATCTCAATCTATGCCAACCCAACAAACACCTTCGGAGATACCTGTAGAGCATATTTATAATCACCCAGTTACGTTGTGATGTTTGATAGCAGACAATGCATTCCTCCAGTGTCCGGGAGCTGCATAATCTCATAGTCGATGGAATATGTACTTGACATGAACAAAGCAGTAGCAATAAAACTGAATGATCATTATGCTAAGCTAACGGATGGGTCTTGTCCATCACATCATTCTCCTAATGATGTGATCCCATTCATCAAATGACAACACATGTCTATGGCTAGGAAACTTAACCATCTTTGATCAACGAGCTAGTCAAGTAGAGGCATACTAGGGACACGGTGTTTTGTCTATGTATTCACACATGTATCAAGTTTCTGGTTAATACAATTCTAGCATGAATAATAAACATTTATCATGAATAAGGAAATATAAAATAACAACTTTATTATTGCCTCTAGGGCATATTTCCTTCAGTCTCCCACTTTCACAAGAATCAATAATCTAGATTATATTGTAATGAATCTAACACCCATGGAGTCTTGGTGATGATCATGTTTTGCTCGTGGAAGAGGCTTAGTCAACGGGTCTGCCACATTCAGATCCGTATGTATTTTGCAAATCTCTATGTCTCCCTCCTTGACCAAATCTCAGATGGAGTTGAAGCGTCTCTTGATGTGTTTGGTCTTTTTGTGAAATCTGGATTCCTTTGCCAAGGCAATTGCTCCAGTATTGTCACAAAAGATTTTCATTGGACCCAATGCACTAGGTATTACTCCTAGATCGGATATGAACTCCTTCATTTGCTGCTTCTGAAGCAGCTATTTACTCCGCTTCACACATAGATCCCGCCATGATGCTCTGCTTGGAACTGCACCAACTGACAGCTCCACCATTCAATAAAAATATGTGTCCGGTTTGTGACTTAGAGTCATCCGGATCAGTGTCAAAGCTAGCGTTGATGTAACCACTTACGACAAGCTCTTTATCACTTCCATAAACGAGAAACATATCCCTAGTCCTTTTCAGGTAGTTTAGGATGTTCTTGACCGCTGTCCAGTGATCCACTCCTGGATTACTTTGGTACCTCTCCGCTAAACTTATAGCAAGGCACACATCAGGTCTGGTACATAGCAAAGCATACATGATAGAACCTATGGCTGAGGCATAGGAAATGACTTTCATTTTATCTCTATCTTCTGCAGTGGTCGGGCATTGAGTCTGACTCAATTTCACACCTTGTAACACAGGCAAGAACCCTTTCTTTGGCTGATCCATTTTGAACTTCTTCAAAACTTTATCAAGGTATGTGCTTTGTGAAAGTCCTATCAAGCGTCTTGATCTATCTCTATAGATCTTAATGCCCAATATATAAGCAGCTTCACTGAGGTCTTTCATTGAAAAACTTTTATTCAAGTATCTTTTTATGCTATCCAGAAATTCTACATCATTTCCAATCAACAATATGCCATCAACATATAATATTAGAAATGCTATAGAGCTCCCACTCACTTTCTTGTAAATACAGGCTTCTCGAAAAGTCTGTATAAAACCATATGCTTTGATCACCTCATCAAAGCGTATATTCTAACTCCGAGATGCTTGCACCAGTACATAAATGGATCGCTGGAGCTTGCACACTTTTTTAGCACCTTTAGGATCGACAAAACCTTCTTGTTGCATCATATACAACTCTTCTTTAAGAAATCCATTAAGGAATGCAGTTTTGACTTCCATTTGCCAAATTTTATAATCATAATGCGGAAATTGCTAACATGATTCGGACAGACTTAAAAATCTCTACGAGTGAGAAAGTCTCATCATAGTCAACTCCTTGAACTTGTCGAAAACCTTTTGCAACAAGTCGAGCTTTATGGACAGTAACATTACCATCCGCGTCAGTCTTCTTCTTGAAGATCCATTTATTCTCTATGGGTCGCTGATTATCGGGCAAATCCACCAAAGTCCACACTTTGTTCTCATACATGGATCCTATCTCCTCAAGCCATTTATCGGAATTTGGGCTCATCATAGCTTCTTCATAGTTCGTAGGTTCGTCATGGTCAAGTAACATGACTTCCAGAACAGGATTACCGTACCACTCTGGTGCGGATCATGCTTTGGATGACCTACGAGGTTCTGTAGCAACTTGATCTAAAGTTTCATGATCATTATCATTAGCTTCCTCTCTAGTTGGAGTAGGCATCACGGGAACAGATTTCTTGGATGAGCTACTTTCCAAATTGAGAGAAGGTACAATTACCTCATCAAGTTCTACTTTCCTCCCACTCACTTCTTTCGAGAGAAACTCCTTCTCTAGAAAGGTTCCGTTCTTGGCAACAAAGATCTTGCCTTCGGGTCTGTGGTAGAAGGTGTACCCAATTGTTTCCTTAGGGTATCCTATGAACACGCACTTCTCCGATTTGGGTTCGAGCTTATCAGGCTGAAGCCTTTTGACATAAGCATCGCATCCCCAAACTTTAAGAAATGACAGTTTAGGTTTGTTTCCAAACCACAGTTCATATGGTGTCGTCTCAACGGATTGTAACGGTGCCCTGTTTAATGTGAATGCAGTTGTCTCTAATGCATAACCCCAAAACAATGGTGGTAAATTGGTAAGAGACATTATAGATCACACCATATCTAATAAAGTGCGGTTACAATGTTCGGACACATCATTACGCTGTGGTGTTCCAGGTGGTGTGAGCTGTGAAACTATTCCACATTGTTTTAAATGAAGGCCAAACTCGTAACTCAAATATTCACCTCCACGATCAGATTGTAGAAACTTTATTTTCTTATTACGATTATTCTCCACTTCACCCTGAAATTCTTTGAACTTTTCAAATGTTTCAGACTTTTCTTTCATTAAGTAGATATACCCATATCTGCTCAGATCATCTGTGAAGGTGAGAAAATAACAATACCCGCCACGAGCCTCAACACTCATCGAACTACATACATTGATATGTATTATTTCCAATAAGTCATTAGCTCGTTCCATTGTTCCAGAGAACGAAGTTTTAGTCATCTTGCCCATAAGGCACGGTTCGCAAGTATCAAATGATTCATAATCAAGTGATTCCAAAAGTCCATCTTTATGGAGTTTCTTCATGCGCTTTACACCGATATGACCCAAATGGCAGTGCCACAAATAAGTTGCACTATCATTATCAACTTTGCATCTTTTGGCATCAATATTATGAATATATGTATCATCATGATCACGATTCAACAGAAGTAGACCACCCTTCAAGGGTGCATGATCATAAAATATATTACTCATATAAATAGAACAGACATTATTCTCTGATTAAAATGAATAACTGTCTCGCACTAAACAAGATCCAGATATAATGTTCATGATCAACGCTGGCACCAAATAACAATTATTCAGGTCTGAAACTAATCCTGAAGGTAGATGTAGAGGTAGCGCACGGACAGTGATCACATCAACCTTGGAACCATTCCCGACGTGCATCGTCACCTCGTCCTTAGCCAATCTTCATTTAATCTGTAGTCCTTGTTTCGAGTTACAAATATGAGCAACGGAACCAGTATCAAATACCCAAGCACTACTACGAGAATTAGTAAGGTACACATCAATAACATGTATATCAAATATACCTTTGTTCACTTTTGCATCCTTCTGATTGTAGGATCGAAAGTATGTCTAGAGTGGGGGGGGGGGGGTGATTAGACTACTTGACCTAATAAAAGCTTAACCTTTTTCCATATTTAGTTCTTGCCAGATTTTAGAAACTTAGCACAAGTCAAGCAATCTCAATACAATTGAAGCAAGCATGCAAAGAGTACATGGGCAGCGGAAAGTAAAGCATGCAACTTGCAAGAAAGTAAACGGGGGGAGTTTGGATGGAGCAAATGCAATGTTGACACAGAGATTTTTGGCGTGCTTCTGATAGGTGGTGCTATCGTACATCCACGTTGATGGAGACTTCAACCCAAGGAGGGTAACGGTTAAGCGAGTCCATAGAGGGCTTGATCCACAAAGGGTCCACAAGGAAGCAACCTTGTCTATCCCATCATGGCCATCGCCCACTGCTACCTCTTGAGCATGCGTTGGTTTTTCCCTTGAAGAGGAAAGGGTGACGCAGCAAAGTAGCGTAAGTATTTCCCTCAGTTTTTGAGAACCAAGGTATCAATCCAGTAGGAGACTCCACACAAGTACCTCGTACCTACACAAACAAACAAGAACCTCGCAACCAACGTGATAAAGGGGTTGTAAATACCATCACGACCACTTGCGAAAGTGAGATCTGATAGAGATAATATGATAAGATAAATATTTTTGGTATTTCTATGATATAGATGGAAAAGTAAAGAGTGCAAAGTAAACTAGATTGGAAACTTATATGATAGAGAATAGACCCTGGGGCCATAGGTTTCAGTAGTAGCTTCTGTTAAGATAGCATAAACATTACGCTGGGTGAACAAATTACTGTCGAGTAATTGATAGAAAAGTGCGTAGTTATGAGAATATCTAGTCATGATCATGTATATAGGCATCACGTCCACAACAAATAGATCGAAACGATTCTGCATCTACTAGTATTACTCCACACATCGACCGACTCCTGCCTGCATCTAGAGTATTAAGTTCATAAGAACAGAGTAACGCATTAACAAAGATGACATGATGTAGAGGGATAAACTCAAGCAATATGATATAAACCCCATCTTTTTATCCTCGATGGCAACAATACAATACGTGCCTTGCTGCCCCTGCTGTCACTGGGAAAGGACACCGCAAGATTGAACCCAAAGCTAAGCACTTCTCCCATTGCAAGAAAGATCAATCTAGTAGGCCAAACCAAACTAAAAATTCAAAGAGATTTGCAAAGATAACCAATCATACATAAAAGAATTCAGAGGAGATTCAAATATTTCTCATAGATAAACTTGACCATAAACCCACAATTCATTGGATCTCGAGAAACACACTGCAAAAAGAGTTACATCGAATAGATCTCCAAGAAGACCGAGGAGAACTTTGTATTGAAATTCAAAGAGAGAGAAGAAGCCATCTAGCTAATAACTATGGACCTAATGGTCTGTGGTAAACTACTCACAACTCTTCGGAGAGGCCTTGGTGATGATGTAGAGGCCCTCCATGGTCGATTCCCCCTCCAGCGGAGTGCCGATGAAGGCTCCAAGATGGGATCTCATGGATACAGAAGGTTGCGGCGGTGGAAATAGTTTTTTGTGGTGCTCCTGGATTGTTTCGGGGTACGTAGATATATATAGGTGAATGAGGTAGGTCGGTTGAGCCATGGGGGCCCACGAGGCACCCCCTCCTAGGGCGCGCCGGGCAGCCTCGTGGCCACCTCGTTTGCTGCTTGATGTCCACTCCAAGTCTCTGGATTCCGTTTGTTCCAAAAGATCGCCCCCAAAGGTTTCATTCCGTTTGGACTCCGCTTGATATTCCTTTTCTGCAAAACACTGAAATAGGCAAAAAAAAAACAGCAATTCGGGCTGGGCCTCCGGTTAGTAGGTTAGTCCGAAAAATGATATAAAGGTGTATAGTAAAGCCCATAAACATCCAAAATGGGTAATATAATAGCATGGAACAATCAAAAATTATAGATACGTTGGAGACGTATCAAGCATCCCCAAGCTTAATTTCTACTTGTCCTCGAGTAGGTAAATGATAAAAATAGAATTTTTGATGTGGAATGCTACCTAGCATATTCCTCAATGTAATTATCTTAATTGTGGCATGAATGTTAAGATCCAAATGGTTCAAAATAAAAGTTCATATTGACATAAGAAAATAGTAATACTTCAAGCATACTAACAAAGCAATCATGTCTAATCAAAATAACATGGCTAAAGAAATTTCATCCCAACAAAATCATATAGTTAGGCTATGCTTCATTTTTATCACACAAAATACTCCTATCATGCACAACCCCGGTTTCAGCCAAGCAATTGGTTCATACTTTTTAACGCGCTTCAGCTTTTTTTAACTCTCAGGCAATACATGAGCATGAGCCATGGATATATCACTATGGGTGGAATAGCATATGATGATGGAGGTTGTGTGGAGAAGACAAAAAAGAAGAAGTCTCACATTGATGAGGCTAATCAACAGGCTATGGAGATGCCCATCAAATGATGTCAACATGAGGAGTAGGGATTGCCATGCAACGGATGCACTAGAGCTATAAATGTATGAAAACTCAACAAAAGAAACTAAGTGGGTGTGCATCCAACTTGCTTGCTCACGAAGACCTAGGGCATTTTGAGGAAGCCCATCGTTGGAATATACAAGCCAAGTTCTATAATGAAAAATTCCCACTAGTATACAAAAATGACAACATAAGAGACTCTCTATATGAAGAACATGGTGCTACTTTGAAGCACAAGTGTGGAAAAGGATAGTAACATTGTCCCCTTTTTTTGGGCCTTTTTTTATTTGGCCTTTCTTTTTATCTTTTTTTATTAGGGAAAATGTTCTAATAATGATGATCATCAAACTTCTATTTATTTACAACTCATGAATTACAACTCGAAACTAGAACAAGATATTACTATATATGAATGCCTCCGGCGGTGTATCGGGATGGGCAATGACTCAAGAGTGACATGTATGAAAAATTATGCACGGTGTCTTTGCCACAAATACGGTGTCAACTACATGATCATGCAAGGCAATATGACAATGATGATATGTGTCATGATAAACGGAATGGTGAAAAGTTGCATGGCAATATATTTTAGAATGGCTATGGAAATGCCATAATAGGTAGGTATGGTGGCTCTTTTGAGGAAGATATAAGGAGTTTTATGTGTGATAGAGCATAACGTATCACGGGGTTTGGATGCACCGGCGAAATTTGCACCAACTCTCAAGGTGAGAAAGGGAAATGCATGGTACCGAAGATGCTAGCAATAATGGAAGGGTAAGAGTGTGTATTATCCATGGAATCACGTTAGTCATAAAGAACTCATATACTTATTGCCAAAGTTTTATTAGCCCTTGAAGCAAAGTACTACTATGCATGCTCCTAGGGGGGAGGTTGGTAGGAGTTAACCATCGCGCGCCCCCGACCTCCACACATAAGGAAGGCAATCAAAAGAGCACCCGATGCAATAAATTTGTTACACAACTTTTACCATATGTGCATGCTACGGGACTTTCCAACTTCAACACAAGTATTCCTCAATTTCATAATTACCCAACCATCATGACTCTAATATTACCACCTTTATATCTCAAAACAATTATCAAGCATCAAATTGATCATAGCATCCAATTCACTTCCTATGATAGTTTTTATTATACCCAACTTGGATGCTCATCACATTAGGACCAGTTTTTAGCCATAGCAAATACCATGATGTTCTAAAAGACTCTAAAAATAATATAAGTGAAGCATGAGAGATCAATAATTTCTACAAAATAAAATCACCACCGTGCTCTAAAAAGTATAAGTGAAGCACTAGAGCAAAACTATCTCGCTCAAAAGATATAAGTGATGCACATAGAGTATCCTAATAAATTCCGAATCATGTGTGTCTCTCCCGAAAGGTGTGTACAGCAAGGATGATTGTTTTAAACTAAAAAGCAAAGAATCATATCGTACAAGACGCTCCAAGCAAAACACAGATCATGTGGTGAATAAAAATATAGCTCCAAGTAAATTTACCGATAGACGAAGACGAAAGAGGGGATGCCTTCCGGGGCATCCCCAATCTTAGGTTTTTGGTTGTCCTTGAATTATATTGGGGTGCCATGTGCATCCCCAATATTAGGTTCTTGCCACTCCTTATTCCATACTCCATCAAATCTTTACCCAAAACTTCAAAACTTCACAACACAAAACTCAACAGGAAATCTCATGAGCTCCGTTAGTGCAAGAAAGAAAAACCACCACTTAAGGTATTGTAATGAACTCAATCTTTATTTATATTGGTGTTAAACCTACTGTATTCCAAATTCTGTATGGTTCATACCCCCCCCCCCCCGATACTAGCCATAGATGCATCAAAATAAGCAAACAACACACGATTAACTGAATCTGTCAAAAGAAGAACAGCCTGTACCAATCTGTAACTTTAGAATACTTAAGGAACTCTAAAAATCCTACAAAAATAGTAATTCCTAGGAAACCTGTCTATTGATCTAATGCAAAAAGAATCAACTCAAAAGCACGTTTTTGTTATTTACAATATTTTTTCTCGTGAGCGCAAAAGTTTCCGTTTTTCAGCAGAATCAAATTAACTTTCACCCAAGATGATCCTATAGGTTTTACTATGCACAAACACTAATTAAAACATAAAACCACATCTAAACATAGGCTAAATGAATTATTTGATGAAGAAAAGCAAGGAAAAGTATTGGGTTTCCTCCCAACAAGCGCTTTTCTTTAAAGCCTTTTTAGCTAGGCATTGAGGTTTCAATGATGCTCACATGAAAGACAAGAATTGAAGCATAAAGAGAGCATCATAAAACATGTGAAAAACACGCTTAAGTCTAACATACTTCCTATGCATAGGTTTTTTATAAGAAAACAAATTATCAAGGCAAGCAAAAACTAGCATATGCAAGGAAGAAGATGATAGCAATCTCAACATGAAGAGAGGTAATTTAGTAACATGAAAATTTCTACAACCATCTTTTCCTCTCTCATAATAATTACATGTAGGATCATAAGAAAATTCAACAAAATAGCTATCACATAACATATTCTCAACACGATCCACAAGCATGAAAAGTTGACACTCTTCTAAAATAGTGGGATTAACATTAACTAAAGTCATGACCTCTCCAAATCCACTTTTATCAAAAATACCGTAAGATTGAACATACTCCAAATATGTGGGATCTAAAGTTGACACTCTTCCAAACCCACTTTAAATATTATTGAAAACACTATTATCAATCTCATATTCATCATGGGGCTTAAATAAATTTTCAAGATTATAAGAAGAATCACCCCAATCATGATCATTGCAACAAGTAGTAGGCATAGCAAAACTAGCATCCCTAAGCTTAGGGTTTTGCATATTGTTAGCACAATTGATATCAAGAGAATTTATAGTAAAATCATTGCAATCATGCTTTTTATTCAAGGAGTTATCATGAATCTCTTCATAAATTTCTTCATCATAATTTTCAGATTCACAAATTTCGAGCAAAGCTACATAAAGATAATCTAGTGCACAAAACTCAGTAGCAATTGGTTCATCATAATTGGATCTCTTAAAAAGATTAGCAAGCAGATGAGGAGCCATAGATCTTAGGTTCTCTATTTAGCAATAAATGAACAACTATTCCAACCAAATGAGCAAACGAGCCAAGTAAGACATCAAAGCAAATGAAAAGACGAACAGAAGAAGGGCGAAAAAACAGCAAGGGTGAAGTGGGGAGAGAAAAATGAGAGGCAATTGGCAAATAATGTAATGCGAGGGAGATGACTTTGTGATGGGTACTTGGTATGTCTTGACTTGAGCAAAGATCTCCTCGACAACGGCGCCAGAAATCCTTCTTGCTACCTCTTGAGCATGCGTTGGTTTTTCCCTTGAAGAGGAAAGGGTGATGCAACAAAGTAGCGTAAGTATTTCCCTCAGTTTTTGAGAACCAAGGTATCAATCCAGTAGGAGACTCCATGCAAGTCCCTCGTACCTACACAAACAAACAACAACCTCGCAACCAAAGGATAAAGGGGTTGTCAATCCCTTCATGGCCACTTGCGAAAGTGAGATCTGATAGAGATAATATGATAAGATAAATATTTTTGGTATTTTTATGATATAGATTGAAAAGTAAAGATTGCAAAATAAAGTAGATTGGAAACTTATATGATAGAGAATAGACCCGGGAGCCATAGGTTTCACTAGTGGCTCTCTTAAGATAGCATAAGTATTACGGTGGGTGAACAAATTACTGTTGAGCAATTGATAGAAAAGTGCATAGTTATGAGAATATCTAGGCATGATCATGTATATAGGCATCACGTCCACAACAAGTAGATTGAAACGATTCTGCATCTACTAGTATTACTCCACACATCGACCGACTCCTGCCTGCATCTAGAGTATTAAGTTCATAAGAACAGAGTAACACATTAAGCAAGATGACATGATGTAGAGGGATAAACTCAAGCCATATGATATAAACCCCATCTTTTTATCCTTGATGGCAACAATACAATACGTGCCTTGCTGCCCCTGCTGTCACTGGGAAAGGACACCTCAAGATTGAACCCAAAGCTAAGCACTTCGCCCATTGCAAGAAAGATCAATCATGTAGGCCAAACCAAACCAATAATTCAAAGAGACTTGCAAAGATAACCAATCATACATAAAAAATTCAGAGGAGCTTCAAATATTTCTCATAGATAAACTTGATCATAAACCCACAATTCTTCGGATCTCGACAAGCACACCGCAAAAAGAGTTACATCGAATAGATCTCTAAGAAGATCGAGGAGAACTTTGTATTGAGATTCAAAGAGAGAGAAGAAGCCATCTAGCTAATAACTATGGACCCGAAGGTCTATGGTAAACCACTCACAACTCATCGGAGAGGCCTTGGTGATGATGTAGAGGTCGTCCGTGATCGATTCCCCCTCCGGCGGAGCACCGGAAAAGGCTCCAAGATGGGATCTCACGGGTACAGAAGGTTGCGGCGGTGGAAATAGTTTTTCGTGGTGCTCCTGGATGGTTTCAGGTTACGTAGATATATATAAGCGAAGGAGGTAGGTCGGTTGAGCCACGGGGGGCCCATGAGGCAGGGGGCACCCCCCTAGGCCGCTCCGGGCACCCTCATGGCCACCTCGTTTGCCGCTTGACGTCCACTCCAAGTCTCTTGGATTCCGTTTGTTCCAAAAAGATCGCTCACGAAGGTTTCATTCTGTTTGGACTCTGTTTGATATTCCTTTTCTGTGACACACTGAAATAGGCAAAAAAACAGTAATTCGGGCTGGGCCTCCTGTTAGTAGGTTAGTCCCAAAATGATATAAAAGTGTATAGTAAAGACCATAAACATCCAAAATGGGTAATATAATAGCATGGAACAATCAAAAATTATAGATACGTTGAAGACGTATCACCCACGAAGGACTTGCCTCACTAGGGTAGATCTTCACAAAGTAGGCGATCTCCTTGCCCTTACAAACTCCTTGGTTCAACTCCACAATCTTGACGGAGGCTCCCAAGTGACACCTAACCAATCTAGGAGACACCAGTCTCCAAATGGTAATAGATGATGTGTTGTTGATGAACTCCTTGCTCTTGTGCTTCAAATGATAGTCTCCCCAACACTCAACTCTCTCTCATAGATTTGGCTATGGTGGAAAGATGATTTGAGTGGAAAGCAACTTGGGAAAGGCTAGAGATCAAGATTCATAAGGTAGGATTGGAATATCTTGGCCTTAACACATGAGTAGGTGGTTCTCTCTCAGAAAATGAGTAGTGGAAGCGTAGGTACATTCTGATGGCTCTCTCCATGAATGAAGAGTGGGTGGAGGGGTATATATAGCCTCCACACAAAATCTAACTGTTACACACAGATTCCCAAACTCGGTGGGACCGAATCAGCAAACTCGGTCAGACCAATCCAGGTAAAAATGTGAACGTTAGGATTTTCGGTGGGACCGATATAATCATCTCGGTGAGACCAATATGCTAGGGATAGGGCATAACATAATCTCGGTGGGACCGATCGCATAAACTCAGTGGGACCGATTTCAGCAATAGGTACATAGAGGGTTGGTAAGGAAAACTCGGTGGGACCGATTCACTCACTTCGGTGGGACCGAAGTGTTTTGAAAAGGAATCAGGGAGTTTGCAATGCAGACTCGGTGGGACCGATTTGCTCATTTCAGTGAGATCGAAATGTTACAAAAGGGAAATAGAGAGTTTGCAATCCCATCTCGGTGAGAACAAAGTAACTAGGGTTTGTGGTAGTGGCTATGTCAAATGAAACTCAATGGCGCCGGATTGATCAAATCGGTGGGGCCGAAATTGACTTTTAGGTTTAGGACATATGTGGAAATGAGAAAGTGGTTTAGGGTTTTGGAGCATATCACAAAGCATTTTGAGCAAGTAAGTCATTAAGCAACACCTCATCCCCGTTTAATAGTATTGGCTTTCGTATGGACTCAATGTGATCTTGGATCACTAAAGTGGAAATGTAGAGTCTTGAGCTTGTTGCCAATATATGTCCTTTGCATTTTGAGGGGTCCACATTTCTAGTCCATGCCATGCCAATCATTGAACTTCCTGAAATGATTATCTTGAAATAGCAATAGTTCAATGAACTATATGTTGTTAAGAATTACCAAAACCACCCAGGGATTAGTTGCACTTTCAATCTCCCCCTTTTTGGTAATTGATGACAACATATAGATCAAAGCTTCGACAAATGATAATAAGAATGAAGTACATTGTCACTTTGAGAAGTATATGATAAGCAAGAGCTCCTCCTAAATTTGTGCATTGTTTAAAATTTGCTTTGGACTACAAATGCACAATCTGTTAGGATCATGGGTTACTCTTTCATGTCACATACATCTTGGTGGAGTGCTCCAAAAGATAATAGATAAGAAGAAGCACTCATCACCAAGGCAAAGTGAATGATCATATAAGAGATAGATAATGTCATCATTCAAGCATAAGCATAAAGTGTGATATGATCAAGCACATGAGCATACAAAGTATCTCGCACACACAGACATAATGTATCTCACAAGCAAACAAAGAAAACAAAGCGAATAAGTAGCAAAAGGACACAAATATCTCTCTCTCCGAAGCCTATGATTTATACACTTTCTCCCCCTTTGGAAACAAGTTACCAAAAAGCTGGAAAATGCATAGTGCTATGTGTCTCTCTAGGCTTGATCTTCGGAAAGAGGTGTTGAGATGACCCCAAGGACGAATGCATCCGTAGATGAAGTTGGAGCTGGAGGGGTTGCCACTGGAGGGGCAACTGGGGCTATGGGAGCAGTGGTTGCACGTGCTGAAGTTGTAGCTCTAGTGTCTGTCACTAGCACTGCTGCAGACCTTTGTGCCCTACGCACTCTTTGGGACACCTCTTTAGTAGCTTTGCACTTCCACTCCTGAGCTTCTTCCTAGATTTCTTCAACAGCTGTATGTATCTCAGTCACTTTCAAGTCCAGATAATAGAATTTTGTCTCTATTATCCTCTCCAAGATCTCCTAGTTCTGAGTCAGGGTAGTTAGTCCTTTCTCAATCCTCAAGGTTGCTTGAATTAGAAATCCAAGCTGGTCTTGATTTGACTTGAGAAAGACTTCTGAAGCCTTTGCTGCACTTGGCATCTTTGCTGCTTTTACTACTCTGGCTTTCTCTTTCTTCTCATGAGTTGCAACTGAAGATGGATCTTCAGCATCCATACCAACTGTGTTGTCCTCAAATTCAGGCAGCAAAGGAAGATGTTCTTTTTCCAGAAGATACACTCCTTGCTTCATCTTGGAATTGATTAGCTCTTGGATGTGTGGAGCATATCCACATGATCTCTTCTGGACAACTGTTGTCCTTTTGATTGTCTCAACAATCAAGCTCATGACCTTGAATTTCTATGGCACAACATCAAACAACTGCAAAAAGTTGATGGAATGGCCTCTGATCATCCTGTGATCTCCAGTTTTGGGCAACAAAGTGTGCCTTAAGATAGTGTTTATGGCGGCCAAACCAGACAACAAATAGTAGACTGAGCCAAACTTATGTGGTTCCAAGGCCTTATCTGGAATTTCCTTATACATATTGGCCACGGTGTTGTGTTATTTCTTCTTCTCAGCATACACATCTATGTCCTTTTCTTCTTCTTTAGGGGCATTTATGAGCCTATCCCACTCATCAACTGTAGATTGGTGCCTCTGACCTTCTCTCATCCACACAATCCTTCCATCTGGATAGAAGTGAGCTGTTGAATAGAATTGCATTATGAGCTCATCATTCCATTTGGTGAGCTTCTGACCAACAAAGTCATCAACACCATTTGCTTTGAAGCTTTCATGCACACCTGGGAAATGATTAGCACTAGCATCAATGAATTTCCAGTCCACCCATCTCATATCACTAACTATGGGCTTCTTGTCCAGCAACACTGTCTCATAAAAATCCTGTTGCTCTTTGGTGTGGAACCTATAGTCCACTGTAGTCCTCCTCCTCACAACATATGGATCTGCTTGTCTCCATTTCCTGAGACCAGCATCTTTTCTCTCCTTCATATTTTCAGCAATTGGGTGACTGTCATTGTGGTCTGGAATCTTAGGCTTGAGCTTCCTAAGCACTTGGGCTTCAACTTCTTCTACAGCTTCAGGCACTGGGGCCCTGTTCTTCTCTGTTGCAGGTATGTTCTTGGTGCTTCCCTTTCGAGCTTGAGCTGGAGCTTTGGGGGCTATCTTGGGCTTTGAAGGAGTTTCCCCAGACTTGACGGCATCCTCCATCAGCTTCTGTGCCTTAGCACCTCTTCTTCCTCTTCCTCTTCACTTGCAGAATCCTTCCTCATAGATGGATTTCCAATCACTCTAGCTATAGTTTTTCTAACCCTCTTCTTCCCTTCTTCACCTGATCTTGGCTTAAGTGAAAATCATAGTTTCCTGAGTGGAAGTTCTCGCCTTTGACATGGGAACTCTCCTGGCAGGTGCCTTCTTGTGCATACCAGGTTTTGTTGCAGCAAGAGTTCCAGATTCCTTTTTCAGCACTTTCTTCTTATAGCTTACTTCCTCCTCAGCAGCCACATAGTCCTCGTCCTATGAATCTGAGGTTCTCTTCTTCCTTGTCCTTGTAATTGCCTTGGGAAAATTGCTTGGAGTGCTCCTGCTGCCATCATCAGAACTGCTAGAGGCTCGTGCCCTCCACTACAAAAAAAGACACATCCGTGACATTTTGGGCCAAACAAAAAATATTATGTCATACTTATGACACTTCTATGACGATAATTGTGACAAAACCCGATATCATCATAGATGTGGTGGGCTCCTACTTCTATGACAAAAAATCATGACAGAAAATGGGATTTTCGTCTTGGGCGGGGCGGAGATGCAGCTGCAAGACATTCTTTGGGCCGTCCATGACGGAAAAAACTGTGGTAGAAGCGAGGGAGAGGAAAATATCGGGGTGTTCCCGGTTAGGGTGGGTGGTCGGGGCCGAGCGATGCACGTTTCTCTCATGCACGGAGGGTCTAACTGAACCCGAGCAAGGCATTCTCCTACTGAACCCGAGTGGTTGCACTGCAGGCTATGCATTACTGAACCTGAGCGATCGATCGATGGCTGTTAACTGAACCCGATCGAGCGATTCCTTCGCTACTGCTGCTAACTGAAGCCGATCGATGCTGCCTCTGGATGAACAGTGAGCGTTGCGGGGGGGGGGGGGGGGGGGGTTTGGATGAATAGTGAGTGATGGGGGTGGATGAACAGGACCCCCGTGGTGTTGCCTCTGGATGAACAGGACCCCGATCGATCGAGCCGGTTGGGGCTGGATGAACAGGACCCCGTGGAGGGGTGGATGAAAAGGACGACCCCGTGAAGGGCTGGATGAACAATAGATAGTGGAGGGATGGATGAATAGTAGCCCGTGGAGGGGTGGTTGAACAGGAGGCCGTGGCGAGGGGTGGTTGAACAGTAGCCGGTGGAGTAGCGCGTGGTGGAGGCTGGATGAACAAGAGCCCTGTGGATGAACAATCGCAGGTGGAAACTGGTGGAGGTCGACGGCGGATGAACAGTAGCCCATGGAGGCTGGAGGAGGTCGATGGTGGAGATGAACAGTATCCCGTCAAGTCCCGTTTTGCAGTACGCCACACCCCTCCTGATGAACAGGACCCCTGTTTCGACCGTAGCGCTCCAACACAAGTCCGTTTCATCCGTTTTGCGGTACGCCACAACCCTCCTGATCAAAAAGAGCCCTTGTTTCGACCGTAGTGCTCCAACACAAGTCCGTTTCCTCCGTTTTGCGGTACGCCACACACCTTGATGGGGAACGTTTCATAAAATAAAAAAATTCCTACGTTCACCAAGATCCATCTATGAGTTCATCTAGCAACTAGAGAGAGAGATGCACCTAAATACCCTTGTAGATCGCGTGCGGAAGCGTTCAAGAGACGGGGTTGAGGTAGTCGTTCTTGTCATGATCCTATCACCGGAGATCCTAGCACCGAACGGACGACACCTCCGCGTTCAACACACGTACGGTAAGCGTGACGTCTCCTCCGTCTTGATCCAGCAAGGGGGAAGGAGAGGCTGATGAAGATCCAGCAGCACGACGGTGTGGTGGTGGATGCAGCAGGACTCCGGCAGGGCTTCGCCAAGCAACTCCGGGAGGAGGAAGAGGTGTAGCAGGGGGAGGGAGGCGCCAAGACTCAGGTGTGTCTGCCCTCCCTCCCCCCTCCTTTATATATGCCCCCAGGGGGGGCGCCCGCCCTAGAGATCAGATCTCCAAGGGGGGGGCAGCCAGGGGCGTGGAGTGCCCCCAAGGCAAGTGGGGTGCGCCCCCACCCTAGGGTTTTCAACCCTAGGCATAGGGGGGCCCAAGGGGGGGCGCACCAGCCCACTAGGGGCTGGTTCCCCTCCCACTTCAGCCCACGGGGCCCTCCGGGATAGGTGGCCCCACCCGGTGGACCCCCGGGACCCTTCCGGTGGTCCCGGTACAATACCGGGTGATCCCGAAACTTTCCCGATGGCCGAAACAGCACTTCCTATATATAATTCTTTACCTACGGACCATTCTGGAACTCCTCGTGACGTCCGGGATCTCATCTGGGACTCCGAACAACATTCGGTTTGCTGCATACTCATATTCATACAACCCTAGCGTCACCGAACCTTAAGTGTGTAGACCCTACGGGTTCGGGAGACATGCAGACATGACCGAGACGGCTCTCCAGTCAATAACCAACAGCGGGATCTGGATACCCATGTTGGCTCCCACATACTCCTCGATGATCTCATCGGATGAACCACGATGTCGAGGATTCAAGCAACCCCGTATACTATTCCCTTTGTCAGACGGTATGTTACTTTCCCGAGATTCGATCGTCGGTATCCCAATACCTCGTTCAATCTCGTTGCCGGCAAGTCACTTTACTCGTACTGTAATGCATGATCCCGTGACCAGACACTTGGTCACTTTGAGCTCATTATGATGATGCACTACCGAGTGGGCCCAGTGATACCCTCTCCGTTATACGGAGTGAAAAATCCCAGTCTCGATCTGTGTCAACCCAACAGACACTTTCGGAGATACCTGTAGTGCACCTTTATAGTCACCCAGTTACGTTGTGACGTTTGGTACACCCAAAGCACTCCTACGGTATCCGGGAGTTACACGATCTCATGGTCTAAGGAAAAGATACTTGACATTGCAAAACTCTAGCAAACGAACTACACGATCTTGTGCTATGCTTAGGATTGGGTCTTGTCCATCACATCATTCTCCCAATGATGTGATCCCGTTATCAACGACATCCAATGTCCATAGTCAGGAAACCATGACTATCTGTTGATCAACGAGCTAGTCAACTAGAGGCTCACTAGGGACATGTTGTGGTCTAAGTATTCACACGTGTATTACGATTTCCGGATAATACAATTATAGCATGAATAAAAGACAACTATCATGAACAAAGAAATATAATAATAATCCTTTTATTATTGCCTCTAGGGCATATTTCCAACAGTCTCCCACTTGCACTAGAGTCAATAATCTAGTTACATTGTGATGAATTGAACACCTATAGAGTTCTGGTGTTGATCATGTTTTCCTCGCGAAAGAGGTTTAGTTAACGGATCTGCGACATTCAGATTCGTATGTACTTTGCAAATATCTATGTCTCCATCTTGAACATTTTCACGGATGGAGTTGAAACGACGCTTGATGTGCCTGGTCTTCTTGTGAAACCTGGGCTCCTTGGCAAGGGCAATAGCTCTAGTGTTGTCACAGAAGAGAGTGATTGGCCCCGACGCATTGGGTATGACTCCTAGGTCGGTGATGAACTCCTTCATCCATATTGCTTCATGCGCTGCCTCCGAGGCTGCCATGTACTCCGCTTCACATGTAGATCCCGCCACGACGCTCTGCTTGCAACTACACCAGCTTACTGCTCCACGATTCAACATATACATGTATCCGGTTTGTGACTTAGAGTAATCCAGATCTGTGTTGAAGCTAGCGTCGACGTAACCCTTTACGACGATCTCTTCGTCACCTCCATAAACGAGAAACATGTCCTTTGTCCTTTTCAGGTACTTTAGGATATTCTTGACCGCTGTCTAGTGTTCCTTGCCGGGATTACTTTGGTACATACCTACCAAACTTATGGCAAGGTTTACATCTGGTCTAGTACACAGGATGGCATACATAATAGATCCTATGGCTGAGGCATAGGGGATGACACTCATCTCTTCTTTATCTTTTGCCATGGTCGGGCATTGAGCCGAGCTCAATCTCACACCTTGCAATACAGGCAAGAACCCTTTCTTGGACTGATCCATTTTGAACTTCTTCAAAATCTTATCAAGGTATGTGCTTTGTGAAAGACCTATGAGGCGTCTCGATCTATCCCTATAGATCTTGATGCCTAATATGTAAGCAGCTTCTCCAAGGTCCTTCATTGAAAAACACTTATTCAAGTAGGCCTTAATGCTATCCAAGAATTCTATATCATTTCCCATCAAAAGTATGTCATCTACATATAATATGAGAAATGCTACAGAGCTCCAACTCACTTTCTTGTAAACGCAGGCTTCTCCATAAGTCTGCATAAACCCAAACACTTTGATCATCTCCTAAAAGCAAATGTTACAACTCTGAGATGCTTGCACCAGCCGATAAATGGATCGCTGGAGCTTGCATACTTTGTTAGCATTCTTAGGATCGACAAAACCTTCCAGCTGTATCATATACAACTCTTCCTTAAGATAACCGTTAAGGAATGCCGTTTTGACATCCATCTGCCATATCTCATAATCATAGTATGCGGCAATTGCCAACATGATTCGGACAGACTTAAGCTTCGCTACGGGAGAGAAAGTCTCATCATAGTCAACCCCTTGAACTTGTCGATAACCCTTAGCAACAAGTCGAGCTTTATAGATGGTGACATTACCATCCGTGTCTGTCTTCTTCTTAAAGATCCATTTGTTTTCTATCGCTCGCCGATCATCGGGCAAGTCAGTCAAAGTCCATACTTTGTTTTCATACATGGATTCTATCTCAGATTGCATGGCTTCTAGCCATTTGTTGGAATCTGGGCCCGCCATCGCTTCTTCATAGTTCGAAGGTTCACTGTTGTCTAACAACATGATTTCCAGGACAGGGTTGCCATACCACTCTGGTGTGGAACGTGTCCTCGTGGACCAACAAAGTTCAGTAGCAACTTGATCCGAAGTACCTTGATCATCATCATTAATTTCCTCTCCAGTCGGTGTAGGCACCACAGGAACATTTTCCTGAGCTGCATTACTTTTCGGTTCAAGAGGTAGTACTTCATCGAGTTCTACTTTCCTCCCACTTACTCCTTTCGAGAGAAACTCCTTTTCCAGAAAGGATCCATTCTTGGAAACAAAGATCTTGCCTTCGTATCTAAGGTAGAAGGTATAACCAATGGTTTCCTTGGGGTATCCTATGAAGACGCATTTTTCCAACTTGGGTTCGAGCTTTTCAGGTTGAAGTTTCTTGACATAAGCATCGCATCCCCAAACTTTTAGAAACGACAGCTTAGGTTTCTTCCCAAACCATAATTGATACGGTGGCGTCTCAACGGATTTAGACGGTGCCCTATTTAAAGTGAATGTAGCTGTCTCTAGAGCGTATCCCCAAAATGATAGCGGTAAATCGGTAAGAGACTTCATAGATCGCCCCATATCCAATAGAGTGCGATTACGACGTTCGGACACACCGTTACGCTGAGGTGTTCTAGGCGGCGTGAGTTGTGAAACGATTCTACATTTTCTTAAGTGTGTACCAAATTCATGACTTAAATATTCTCCTCCACGATCCGATCGTAAGAATTTTATCTTTCGGTCATGTTGATTCTCTACTTCATTCTGAAATTCCTTGAACTTTTCAAAGGTCTCAGACTTGTGTTTCATCAAGTAGACATACCGATATCTACTTAAGTCATCAGTGAGAGTGAGAACATAACGATATCCTCCGCGAGCCTCAACGCTCATTGGACCACACACATCAGTATGTATGATTTCCAATAAGTTGGTTGCTCGCTCCATAGTTCCGGAGAACGGAGTCTTGGTCATTTTGCCCATGAGGCATGGTTCGCATGTGTCAAATGATTCATAATCGAGAGACTCTAAAAGTCCATCAGCATGGAGCTTCTTCATGCGCTTGACACCAATGTGACCAAGGCGGCAGTGCCACATGTATGTGGGACTATCGTTATCAACTTTACATCTTTTGGTATTCACACTATGAATATGTGTAACATTATGTTTGAGATTGATTCAGAATAAACCATTGACCATCGGGGCATGACCATAAAACATATCTCTCATATAAATAGAACAACCATTATTCTCGGATTTAAATGAGTAGCCATCTCATATTAAACGAGATCTAGATACAATGTTCATGCTCAAACTTGGCACTAAATAGCAATTATTGAGGTTCATAACTAATCCCGTGGGTAAATGTAGAGGTAGCGTGCCGACAGCGATCACATCGACCTTGGAACCATTCCCGACGCGCATCGTCACCTCGTCCTTCGCCAGTCTCCGCTTATTCCGCAGCTCCTGCTGTGAGTTACAAATATGAGCAACGGCACTGGTATCAAATACCCATGAGTTACTACGAGTACTGGTAAGGTACACATCAGTTACATGTATATCACATATACCTTTAGTGTTGCCGGCCTTCTTGTCCACTAAGTATTTGGGGCAGTTCCGCTTCCAGTGACCCTTCCCTTTGCAATAAAAGCACTCAGTCTCAGGCTTGGTCCATTCTTTGACTTCTTCCCGGCAACTGGCTTACCGGGCGCGGCAACATCTTTGTCATCCTTCTTGAAGTTCTTCTTACCCTTGCCCTTCTTGAACTTAGTGGTCCTATTGACCATCAACACTTGATGTTCTTTCTTGATTTCAACCTCTGCTGACTTTAGCATTGAAAATACTTCAGGAATGGTCTTCAGCAGCCCCTGCATATTGTAGTTCATCACAAAGCTCTTGTAGCTCGGTGGGAGCGACTGAAGGATTCTGTCAATGACCGCCTCGTCCGGGAGGTTAATGTCCAGCTGGGACAGGTGGTTGTGCAACCCAGACATTTTGAGTATGTGCTCACTGACAGAACTATTTTCCTCCATCTTTCAACTATAGAACTGGTCGGAGACTTCATATCTCTCGACCCGGGCATGAGCTTGAAAACCATTTTCAGCTCCTCGAACATCTCATATGCTCCGTGTTGCTCAAAACGCTTTTGGAGCCCCGGTTCTAAGCTGTAAAGCATGCCGCATTGAACGAGGGAGTAATCATCAGCACGTGACTGCCAAGCGTTCATAACATCTTGGTTCTATGGGATGGGTGCTTCACCTAGCGGTCCTTCTAGGACATATGCTTTCTTGGCTGCTATGAGGATGATCCTCAAGTTCCGGACCCAGTCCAAATAGTTGCTGCCATCATCTTTCAGCTTGGTTTTCTCTAGGAACGCGTTGAAGTTCATGTTGACATGAGCGTTGGCCATTTGATCCATAAGACATATTTTGCAAATATTTTAGACTAAGTTCGTGATAATTAAGTTCATCTAATCAAATTATTTAATGAACTCCCACTCAGATTTGACATCCCTCTAGTCATCTAAGTGTTACACGATCCGACTCGACTAGGCCGTGTCCGATCATCACGTGAGACGGACTAGTCATCATCGGTGAACATCTCCATGTTGATCGTATCTTCCATACGACTCATGTTCGACCTTTCGGTCTCTTGTGTTCCGAGGCCATGTCTGTACATGCTAGGCTCGTCAAGTTAACCCTAAGTGTTTATGCATGTGTAAAACTGTCTTACACCCGTTGTATGTGAACGTAAGGATCTATCACACCCGATCATCACGTGGTGCTTAGAAACGACGAACTTTAGCAACAGTGCACAGTTAGGGGGAACACTTTCTTGAAATTATTATAAGGGATCATCTTATTTACTACCGCCGTTCTAAGTAAACAAGATGCATAAAACATAATAAACATCACATGCAATTATATAAAGTAGTGACATGATATGGCCAATATCATATAGCTCCTTCGATCTCCATCTTCGGGGCTCCATGATCATCTTCGTCACCGGCATGACACCATGATCTCCATCATCGTGCCTCCATGAAGTTGCTCGCCAACTATTACTTCTACTACTATAGCTAATGGTTTAGCAATAAAGTAAAGTAATTACATGGCGTTAAATCATTGACACGCAGGTCATACAATAATTAAGACAACTCCTATGGCTCCTGCCGGTTTTCATACTCATCGACATGCAAGTCGTGATTCCTATTACAAGAACATGATCTCATACATCACAATATATCATTCATCATTCATCACAACTTCTGGCCATATCACATCACATGACAATTGCTGCAAAAACAAGTTAGACGTCCTCTAATTGTTGTTGCATCTTTTACGTGGCTGCAATTGGGTTCTAGCAAGAACGTTTTCTTACCTACGAATAACCACAACGTGATTTTGTCAACTTCTATTTACCCTTCATAAGGACCCTTTTCATCGAATTCGCTCCAACTAAACTAGGAGAGACAGACACCCGCTAGCCACCTTATGCAACTAGTGCATGTCAGTCGGTGGAACCTGTCTCACGTAAGCATACGTGTAAGGTCGGTCCGGGCCGCTTCATCCCACAATACTGCTGAAGCAAGAAAAGACTAGTAGTGGCAAGCAAGTTGACAAGATCTACGCCCACAACAGATTTGTGTTCTACTCGTGCAATAGAGAACTACGCATAGACCTAGCTCATGATGCCACTGATGGAGAACGTTGCATAAAATAAAAAAATTCCTACATTCACCAAGATCCATCTATGAGTTCATCTAGCAACGAGAGAGAGAGATGCATCTACATACCCTTGTAGATCGCGTGCGTAAGCGTTCAAGAGAACGAGGTTGAGGTAGTCGTTCTTGTCGTGATCCTATCACGGGAGATCCTAGCGCCGAACGGACGGCACCTCCGCGTTCAACACACGTACGGTCAGCATGACGTCTCCTCCGTCTTGATCCAGCAAGGGGGAAGGAGAGGTTGATGAAGATCCAGTAGCACGACGGCGTGGTGGTGGATGCAGCAGGACTCCGACAGGGCTTCGCCAAGCAACTGCGGGAGGAGGAAGAGGTGTAGCAGGGGGAGGGAGGCGCCAAGACTCAGGTGCGACTGCCCTCCCTCCCCCCTCCTTTATATAGGCAACCAGGGGGGCGCCGGCCTTGGAGATCAGATCTCCAAGGGGGGGCGGCGGCCAGGGGGGTGGAGTGCCCCCCAAGGAAAGTGGGGTGCGGCCCCCACCCTAGGGTTTTCAACATTAGGCGCAGGGGGTCCCAAGGGGGGGGCGCACTAGCCAACTAGGGGTTGGTTCCCCTCCCACTTCAGACCACGGGGCCCTGCGCCTAGGGTTGCAAACCCTAGGGTGGGTGGTCCCGGTACAATACCGGGTGATCCCCAAACTTTCCCGATGGCCGAAACAACACTTCCTATATATAATTCTTTACCTCTGAACCATTCCGGAACTCCTCATGACGTCCGGGATCTCATCCGGGACTCCGAACAACATTCGGTTTGCTGCATACTCATATTCATACAACCCTAGCGTCACCGAACCTTAAGTGTGTAGACCCTATGGGTTCGGGAGACATGCAGACATGACCGAGACGGCTCTCCGGTCAATAACCAACAGAGGGATCTGGATACCCATGTTGGCTCCCACATACTCCTCGATGATCTCATTGGATGAACCACGATGTCGAGGATTCAAGCAACCCCGTATATTATTCCCTTTGTCAGACGGTATGTTACTTGCCCGAGATACGATCGTCGGTATCCCAATACCTCGTTCAATCTCGTTGCCGGCAAGTCACTTTACTCGTACCGTAATGCATGATCCCGTGACCAGACACTTGGTCACTTTGAGCTCATTATGATGATGCACTACCGAGTGGGCCCAGTGATACCTCTCCATTATACGGAGTGAAAAATCCCAGTCTCGATCCGTGTCAACCCAACAGACACTTTCGGAGATACCTGTAGTGCACCTTTATAGTCACCCAGTTACGTTGTGACATTTGGTACACCCAAAGCACTCCTACGGTATCTGGGAGTTACATGATATCATGGTCTAAGGAAAAGATACTTGACATTGGAAAAGCTCTAGCAAACGAACTACATGATCTTGTGCTATGCTTAGGATTGGGTCTTGTCCATCACATCATTCTCCCAATGATGTGATCCCGTTATCAACGACATCCAATGTCCATAGTCAGGAAACCATGACTATCTGTTGATCAACGAGCTAGTCAACTAGAGGCTCACTAGGGACATGTTGTGGTCTAAGTATTCACACGTGTATTACGATTTCCGGATAATACAATTATAGCATGAATAAAAGACAACTATCATGAACAAAGAAATATAATAATAATCCTTTTATTATTGCCTCTAGGGCATATTTCCAACACACTTCCCGGTCAACAGGACCCCATTTCAACCATAGGAGGTCCAACATAAGCCCGTCTCCTCCATTCTACGATACGCCAGACCCCTCCCGATGAACATGATCCTGTTTCGAACGTGGCCGATCGAACACAAGGCCGTTTCCTCCGTTCTGCAGTACGCCAGGCCTCGTTTCCATCGCCTATTCCATCCAAGCCGGCTGGCTCCCACGCGTTTCGTTGCCTCCCGATGAACATGACGCATTTCGTTACCTCCCGATGAACACGACGCATTCCGTTGGCTCCCCATGAACATGACGATGACGTTGTTTCTCCGTTCCGACCCAGCCATGTACACGAGCCCTGGCCGTACGTATGCGTGAGTAGGCGTTTGAGACCCCGCCCGTATGTACATACGTGGCCATATTTTCTTTCTTGCACACTGGTCGCTGTACGTATGTGTGCATGCTACGTGCGTGCCTCTACTACGACATGTGCGCGCCTCTACATCGGCTAGTATGTACGTACACGTTCGAGACCAGAATGACAACGCTACATACGCTTCGACCAGGTGGGTCCCGATTGTCAGGCACTTCCTTGCATGCGAAGATGTAGATGGTGGGTCCCAGCAGTCAGGGGGCGAATCGTTTTTTTTTTGCCCATGCGCACTTCCTTGCGTGCAAAGATGTAGCTGGTGGGTCCCAGCAGTCAGGGGGGAATATTTTTACGCGAAATACGGTGGCCCGTCTGGTGGGTCCCTGCTGTCAGGTGGAGGAATAATTATTTTGTGCGTAATAAGGAGGCACTTCCTTGCGGCCACCATGGACCCAGCTGTCAGCCTCTCCACGTCTCTTTCGATGGAAGTCGTTCCTTGACCATGTTGACCATGCTGCGCCGAGAGCACCAGGGCGGTGGACGACGGTGAGGCCTAGGAAGGGGACGACACAGAGCCGGGGAAGACGCGGCAGTGGAAGCCCGCGCGGAGAGGAGTACGAGGGTTCACTGGTTCGGCTGCGGTGTAAGGCTGTCGTCGCCGCAGGGCCTGGCCAGCGGTGGGAATAGTAGGGGGCGGTGAGGCCTCCATGGCAGCACAACCGGCCAAGGGAGGCAGGAGCATGTGGCACAACCGGCGCTGCTTTGGGCGGCTGGAGCAAGAAGACCAGAGGTTGAAGAAGCACTATGGCCGTTGGACGGACATCGTACGGTCACTGGAGCTAGAATCGTTCATATTGACTAAGTTGACAAAGCCCTCCATCCCCGTCAACTTAGTAGGCCCACAAGTCAGCCTCCCACCAAGGTGGGTCCCATCTAGGATGGGGAGTATTTATTTTTTTGTGCGTAATAAGGAGGCACTTCTGGTGGGTCCGAGCTGATAGCAGGGGGAACGTTTTTCTCATGAAATACGGTGGCCCGTCCGGTGGGTCCCAGTAGTCAGGTGGGAAACGTTTTTTCACAAAATACGGTGGCCCGTCCGATGGGTCCCTGCTGTCAGGTGGAGGAATAATTATTTTCCGCGTAATAAGGAGGCACTTCCTTGCGACTGTCGTGGACCGAGCTGTCAGCCTCTCTACACACAGTACTCTTCCGATGGAAGTCGGTCATTGAGCACATTGACCACGCCATGCCGAGAGCACCACGGTGGTGGATGACGGTGAGGCCTAGGAAGGGGACGACGCGGAGCCGGGGAAGACGCAGCAGTGGATGCCCACACGAAGAGGAGTACGAGGGTTCACTAGTTCGGCTGCGGTGTGAGGCTGTCGTCGTCGCAGAATAACAGGGGGGTGTGGGTGAGTGGAGGGATGGCCTGGCCAGTGGTGGGATTAATATGGGGGCGGTGAGGCCTCCGCGGCAGCACAGCTGGCTATGGGAGGCAGGAGCAGGCAACACGACTGGCGCTGCTTTGGGCGGCTGGAGCAAGAAGACTAGAGGTTGAAGAAGCACTATGGTCGTTGGATGGACATTGTACGGTCACTAGAGTATTGACTAAGTTGACAAAGCCCTCCGTCCCCGTCAACTTAGTAGGCCCACAAGTCAGCCACCCACTACGGTGGGTCCCAGCTAGCAAGGGGTATTCATTTTTTGTACGTAATAAGGAGGCACTTCCTTGTGTGCGAAGATATAGCTGGTGGGTCCGACCTGTCAGCGGGGGGAACATTTATTTCACGAAATACAGAGGCCCTTCCCATGGGTCCTAGCTGTCAGGTGGAGGAATCATTATTTTGCGCGTAATACAGGGGCATTTCCTTGCGTGCGGCCATGGACCCAGCTGTCAGCCTCTCCACATATAGTCCACTTCCGATGGATGTCGTTCATTGACCACGTTGACTAGGCCGCACCGAGAGCACCTGGGCGGTGGACAACGGCGAGGCCTAGGAAGGGAACGACACAGAGCCAGGGAAGACTCGGCAGTTGTTTCCCACGCGAAGGAGTATGAGGGTTTGCTGGTTCGTCTGCCATCCCCGGAGAATAACAGCATGTGTGGGTGAGTACAGGGATGGCTAGGCCAGCGATGGGAGTATGATGGGGCGGTGAGGCCTGCGCAACAGCATAGCCGGCCGCGGGAGGAGGGAGCGGGCAGTCCCGCCGGCGCTTGTTTGAGCGGCTGGAGCAGGAAGAGCAGAGATTGAAGAAGAACGACAACCGTTGGATGGACATCCAACAGTCACTGCTATCGTGTGTTGAATAAGTTGACACGGCGTTGCGTGTGCGTCAACCCTTTTTTTGGAAAGCATACGCGTCAATCTGTAGTAGGCGCACAAGTCAGCCTCAAATCTGTGGAAAACACCATACAACCCATCTGCCATTATCTCTAATAATATACATCCCATTTGCTAATTCTTCAGAATTTTTTTGGAGCCCATCTTCTTTTTGTTAGCATTACACCCCATATTGTGGCCACGGTTAAGATGTATAAGAAATTTTGCATATTTCGGTGTGGTCAACTGTTTTTAATCCCGAAATATCGATTCACATTCAAACTATTTTGAAAAATAATCTATATAAATATAAAATCCAAATAATTGTCCACGTATAAAAACCAATGGAATTTAAAATCTTGTAATGAAAAAATGTTGAAACTAATTCCCGGTTTGATGTGTTTTAAAAATGTACAGCCCATTTCTGGGCAAACCGAACGAAACCCTCCTCGTCTTGAAAGATTTGCAGCCCAGCAGGGCTGATAAAGCAAGTAGGCCTCGTTTGGGTATTTCTTTTAAAAAAAAGAACTAGGCTAACCATTTTCAGCAAGAAAAAAACACAACTAGGCTCATGATATGGCAAACATAAATAAATCCCTGGCTAGACGGGCCACAGCCCCCGCACAGCCCCGTTGTTACCCTGATCCGTTGCTAAAACTAGTATAAATAACAGCTGCTTGTTCATCAAAAAAAGCATGACCTGCTGGGTCCCTGATGTCAGCCGCTCGTAATGTAGCTCTCTCGTTTATTGACTACGTTGACAATGGCATGAGCCCTAGATGTCCAACCATTAGGAGGAACCATATTTTTGGGCTTGTAATATAGAGGCACTTGCTTGCGTACTGCCATGACGCTAGTGGGTCCCTACTATTATCCTATCCACGTACAGTCATCTCCTTGTTCCTCTCGGTTGTTGACGACGTTGACAATGCAAGAGGGCGGCGCACCGTGCACGGCGAGCGAACCAAGGCCGCAAGGCGGAGGACGGCGGTGAGGCCTCAGACGGAACGAGCAGGAGCCGTGGAGGATGCGCCGGTCCAGTCGCATACGGAGGGGAGTATGAGGGTTGACTGGTTCGGGTGCGGGTGCGTGTTGGGGCTGACGTCACCAGAGAATAACATGACGTGTGGGGGAATAGAGGGAGGGACTGGCCAATGTTGGAGGGTACGTACGGTAGGGTGGCAGAGGCGCAGCCAGCCATGGGATGCGGGAGGAGGCGGGAGCAGGCGGAGCCTACGGGGTGGTTTGGTTTGGGCGGCTGGAGAAAGAAGAAGACAAGAGATAGAAGATACAAGACAGATGTTGGATGTCAATCCAACGGCTGGTAGGCAGAATCGAATGTTGACTGGCTAGTAAGTTGACACCATTGTCGGATTTCGGGTTTCGGCAGACCCTCAAGGTTCGAACTCTGGGGTGCACACGGAGATCTCACCTCCTACCTACTCACGTCTCGTCGCCTCGCAAGGATCTAAACTACACGAAGAACAACACAAGGGACACGAGATTTGTACTAGTTCGGGCCACCATTGTGGTGTAATACACTACTCTAGTTTGTGGAGTGGTGTATTGCCTCAGGGGCTGATGATGGGCAATACAAGGGAAGAACTGCCTCGCGAGGGGAGGAGTTCTTGTGGAGGTGATGCCTCTTGGGAAGGATTGAATCCAGACCCCCTTTCTTCTGTGGTGGCTAGCCCTATTTATAGAGCGAGGCCTTGGTCCTCTTCCAAAATATTGAGCGGGAAGGGTGCCAACAATTGGCCATTTTGAAGGGGAACATCTAGTACACTTATCCTGGCTAAAGTCGGTCCGTGCTTGCCAAAGACTCTGATGGTGACGCCGGCTTGGGCTCCACGATGACCTCCATCCTGCCGTTCTGCTGGTCTTGGTCTCGTTGCACCGAAATGGTTGCCTTTGCTTGATACTCTTGCTTGTGCTTGCCCCCTTTGCACCAAAGAGGAAACAAGGGCTCTGCGCAGGCCGGCGCCCGCCTGGCTTCGGTCGTCATGGCTTGCGTCACGGGCACCTCGTGAGGTACCTTGCCTTGATTTCTCCGCCTCCTCGCGAGCCAGCCTGACGAGGCTGTGCCTAAGGAACCTTCGTGTTGTCCGCCCCGCGAGGCTTGGCCCCTCGTGAGGGTCTTGAGCATATGTCGATGAAGATGGGCCGTACTGGGCCACTCCTTGAGCCACGCCGTAGGCCATTGGCAGGCAAGTCTGGGAACCCACCTTCCCAGAATGCTGACAACCACCTTGGATAGGCTATTTCCTCGCGGGTCCCAAATGTCAGAATCCAAATCTGTCACGGCCATGCAGCCTTTCCTATGAAAATTTACAGCCCATTTGATGTGCTAGTTTGAAATAAGTTTGTTGATGCTGGTGGGGGCTAATCACTTGCCTTCTGTAATGCACAATGAGCTCAAGCAGCCGGCGAGAGTGATGTTATTTCCTTTGGTTGGGATTTGTTACAATATTTCACTCTAAATTAAACAAATGGCAAGCCATTTGCCTTGTTTCAAAGAAAATATGACAGTCACAGCCGAGTTGAAAAGGGCAAGAAGATCTAACTTTAGCTTACAAACTGTATAAAAGCACGAGGGTTAATTGTTTATCTGGTTTACAAAAAACCCAGGTTGAAAAGGGCAACAACATCTAACTCCAACACTGTCTTCGGCAGTCACAGTCAAATGGATCGGTCAGGTCCATAGAATGAACATCCTGGGTCGTAAAATTTACTGGTTTATGACCACAATATGTTGTAAATAGAAGCCCGGCACGTTCAGAAGCTCGTTTGCCCACCTGAAACTCCTTTTTTTGCTCTTCGACAAACCCATCCGTCAAAACCATGCTACTGATAAACTTAAGCCTGATGGACAATAGTAACCTCGCATTCAGCAGGAAGAATGTGACAATCTAGTGTTTGCACGGTTGGCTACATATCGTTTTAGCGTTATTGTCTTCAATCGAATCTCATGAGAAGTGAGAAAATCCCGATGCTTACGAATCCACCGATTGGTTATAACTTTCTTACCCCGTCCTGTTGCCTAAATAGACATGAAGATTGAAGATATTTAAGGTCTAAAAAGAGAGTGTCGAAAGAGCAGCAGTTGAACGGTTAATTCTAGTACACTATATGCGGGCTTCCAATGTGCGTGAAATTGTCACCTTTATATACAGCTTCTCTAGACATGGAAAGCATTGCAGCAAGCCAATAATCTTGTTTAGATCAAAACTATTCATTTGGATATATATATAAGATCTTGACAGAATCCAGCACCATTGATAGGCCATCCATGGAGAAACTCTTCATTGAGCATAGAACATAATATTAGTACAAAATATCTACTCCAAGACGATATATAACTCATGCGCAGAAATTTAAAATGCAGCTTATGGTTACAAGTCTAGATGATAATATAAAGTACCTGACGAACTGTGGAGCCAAACACCATATTGAAATGAGCACAGAGATCATGTATTACACCCAAGGTCTCCAGTTTAGGAGCAGAGAGGACGGTTATTTGCAACGGTGAATAACTAGAATCAAGGATCAACCTTTGAAGTGAAGGGGCATCTTGGATGATGAGCTGCCTTCCATCAAAAGAAATTCCAATTCTTACAAGGTTAGACGACTTTATTTGGAGACAACCGATTCTAACTGTGAAAACAATCACCAAGCACTCCAGGGCAGGGCAACTGGAGTGGATGATGTTGTGGGCCTCCGATATACGAACCCGCACAAGTGAAAGTTTCTTGAGAAATGGGAGTTAAAGGTTTAGTACTAGATTGTCTGGTAGGTAGCACATCGCAAAGGTGGCGGTGTGGAGAGAGGAGGAAAACCGCGAGATGGAACATCAGTGCTGAGGGCACAAGTACATGGCGTTCGGTATGTGGTATGTAATTTCCAGGGGAATAGTAGAACTCAAGCAGCTGTCGTTCTGTGAATTCAGGGGATTTTAGCCACGCCTCCACCATGCAGGGCATGGTATGCTTGCTCAGGTAGCATGACGGGATGCAGAGGCTTTGAACGGAGCCCTGGTGGGAGGAGATGATGGCTCTAGGGATTTCAAAATCATTAAAGAGAGATAGCTAACGACAGTCGAGATTAAGGGGCACGGCGAGCCATAGAGGGCGCCCGTATTGAGAGGACTTGGGTGCGGCAGCAATCCTTGGTGGGGAGAAGCGAGATGATCTCCCCAAGGACAGCGTCCGGCAGATCGCTGATGCGGTCCACCCGAGATTCTACGGGTTCCTGGGATCCGGTGTGGGCGGGGTCGCCGCTTCTCCCCGCGCTGCCGGGTGTGGGATCTACAACAGGCGTCGCCACTGGCGGGAGCCTCATCTTCTTGGCACTAGGGTCAGCCGACTCCTTTTTCCTCGAGGGTGTCGCGCTCACGGATTTGAGCTGAGTAACGAATGACGAGCCTAGTTGTAGTGCAAGTGAAGAAGAAAGGGAGTTTGGTTTTTCTGTAATAGTGAGGAAGAAGGGGAGCTGGGGTTTTCTGTAGGAGTGAGGTGAGGAATTTGGGGGTACGAGTGGAGCGAGCTTGATGTGAGGTGGGTGGGAGTGAGGAGGAAGAAGAGCACCCAGGTTTTTTGGGGGGCGGTGTGCTGGGTGTGGGTAGCGCCTCTCATTCAGTAAATATATGAGCTTTTGAATCAATTTTACTATTTACTAGGGTGGATGGTCTGTTTTGTCTTGCGCCCAGATAAACAATTACTACTAGCAGAGTGGAGACACTCTACAGCTACCCAGAAAAACAATTACTACTAGTACAGTCGATACAATACCGCTTCTGGCTCCTCCTAGGTCATTGAAACGTCTCCCTCTACTGAATGTCGTTATACTTTTGTTCATCGACATGCGGGCCATGCAGCGTGCAGGCCCAAATGCCATCCACCAAATTAGAAGGCAATATTCATGCGGAGAGTCACCCCGGTCATAGCGCGGCAGTAACGAGTCGTCATATCACAAAACCCCACCTCCCGCGGTCTAAGTTTGACGTACAAAGAAACCATCATTTCACTCTTCGCTGAATCCCCTTGTCCCTCGCCGTCTTCAAGAAATGCAACACTTGCATCTGCCACTGTTCTTCTCTCCCAACGAAGGGAAGGTAAGCGGATCCGTGATGTTGGGATATTTTCATTCAGAGAAAAAAAAGAACTTTTGCAAAGAAGTAACCGATCATCACTCTCTTTTTTGTTTCATTGTCATTGCGATTGTGTTTTCGTTTCAGTGGTCTCCTAGTATTCGTCAGTTTCATGATGAACCAAGGAGAACCAGGCAAAGATCTACCGATACTGGAGTAGACGCGGGAGGCTGATCCCCATGAGACAGAGAGCTACAAGAAGATGGAGGCAGCCACCGAGTCGACCCCAGATACGCTCACGGCCACTACTTCGATGGTCAACGCCCCGTTTGAGGTTACAGCACCCGTGGCACTGCAGGAGCAGTTTTCCCCCTTCGAGGATATGCCCCCCCCCCCCCCCCGCTGAGCTGCCCAAGGTGATTTTCTTCTTTGCCGATCTCGATTGTGGTTTTCATCTAAGTATGTGGTGATGAATAATGCAAAATTTTATTAGCTTCAATGCCATGCTATACATAGTGGTTTAAATAACTTGTGTTTCTTATACTGGAAAGTAATTCAGAATTTGTTTCTGTTTCAATTAGAGCCCTGATGCAGACAAGGATTGTGTGGTTGTACATGTCACTCGCTATGAGGCAGATGACCTGAATATACGCACTGGGAAAACAGAGTTCTTAGGCTGTTGGATCCTGGAAGCCATTTGCGCTTATACCAATGAAGAGTTGTATTCCAGCCTCACTGTTGTCAGGCGTGTTGTCCAGGGTGTACTGAAGCACAAGAAGTTCAAAGCTACTCCTTCGTTTGTGAGGCATACTGTTCTTGTCAAGCTTACGCAGGAAGATGACGTGGCATGCCTCCACAAACAAGTTTATGAGTGGCAAGGCCACAAGGTTGTCTTCATGAAGGTTCACAGGATTGAGCTGCTGCCGGACGTCCTCGATGATGTTCATGGCAAGGTCCGTCTTGTGTCCAGCCCAAATTAGATCGAGGCATGAAATAGTTGCCCTAGCTAGTGTTTAATAGTAGTTTGGATTGTGTCTAATTATCCGAACCTTGCCTGTTATCGAGCCCTCTAGGCTAGTACTCTGTTTGAATCCGTCTATGGGAATTGCTGCTACTTTTGTGTGCCCATGAATCATGTGAGAACCATCATAATTGTTGCCAAAACAGATGCGTCCTCACTAGTTTTTTCATGAATATGGCATGGTAAGACATAAGTTGTCACGGTTTATCATACGAGCAGTGTGTGTTTTGATGAAATAGAGTACTCGTTCGAGAACTGTGCACCGACATATACATAAGTACTTGTAAACACTGTTGGTGCTACCCCACTTGTAAGCAGTTGTGCAAAACACGACACATTGGCTCAGCTCGCTTCAACACTAGGCTATTGACCAGCTAACAATCAACAATCTGCTGTCTGACATATAAGCAACTATGTATCTTGTTACAGTGGTTCATGCAGTTAACTGAGGCCACAATGTAAATTCCAAACGTTCACACGCTAGTCCAGCGTTCATGTGGAACACTCGCATTAAACTCGGCTTCATTAAAAACTTGAAAAGCATAAGTTAAGCAATTTTATACATCTCAATGATTCATAGAACATAACAAACATATACTAGTTCACAACAAAAGACAAAGTTGTGAGAAGGTTTACAAATCAGGAAAAAAACAAGCAAGGCTTATCTGAGCAAAGGGCCTCCCGGCAGGCTTAAATTTCCTGGAGTTCACTCTGGTCTTTTCTTGTTGCCACCATCCAGGGTTAGGGTCTCTCATTCCAGAATAACCAATTATAATTGTGGTCTCAACTGGAATGCTGAACTGAACAATGCAGTGTATTGACCAGCTGAAATTCTTGTGCATTCTAGTAAATTTAAGCACCGCTATTTGCAGAAATAAGCAGACCACAATGCCTCTTCTCCATGCACATGTCCAAAAAATCACCATGCAGCCGTACCAGCTAGTCCTCGGTCCATGGATGAACTGGTAGAAAGTGCATTCCGGACTAGGATGCAGTTGTTTTCGCGCGTCCCTACACTACAATCAGGAAGTAAAACGTATGAATCAACTTCTTTTAGATAGCGTTGGTCATTCTACCTAGTAACTACCAATGTTGGAATATCAGGAAGACAGGTGGTTAGACGACGGCAGCAAGGGATAGCCATCTCATTTTGCACAGTTCTACTAAAACAGAGGTGTGTGCTTTTGATTGCACGGATAGAAACGATACAGAGACACACATCCCGAAATGATATGGAGACAAACATCACTGTTTGCGCAAATACGAAATACGGTTATTTAAACAGTGACATATATTTGCAATGGCGTATGATTAACATCAGCATATATTGTGTTATAATTGGCACTAGATTGACAGTATGAAAGTGCCCTTAAGTAAGTAGCATCACATCACATCAACACTGCCACTAGATTAACATGCAGAACAATAGCATTAGTGTTACTGTCATGAGAGTAGCACATGGTCAGTAAATGTGAAATCAAATTTGTGCAGTTCCACTGGGATAAAGCAATGTTAGCGGTGTGAGATTTAAGTGTAACTGCAAAAACACAATTCATGGGAAATAAAGCAAGACGGAAGCACTTCATAAAATGGTGGTGGCATTGCTTCAATTTATCGACGGCACTAGACCATTACTTATAGTGACATTAGGTGGCATTGCTTAATGCTTCATGTGATTTTACATTAACGGTAGCAATATGGGCATAGGGACAGCAGGGGCATAAAGTGGTGAGGCAGATGTGGTTGCCAAGAGCGGCAAACACCCAGGCAGCATGTCTACATTTGTCCCATTTTTTATCTCCCCAGCGACATTTTCCTATGTGAGCACAGGAAATCTAGACCTGCTCATTCTCATTTGCGTTGTCCCCCAACAGTCGTCACTTTCTTTCCTTTTTCAACCAAGAGATAGGTCCACTTCCCCCACCTTTCGCGATCCACCATGCTTTCTTCGTCTTTTCAACCAAGAGACCGGTTGGGTAGCTAGTATCTACTACTTTCCCCCATTTCCTCTTAGAACCAAGTCCTACATTCATGCTACAGCTTTCCCACTTTCTTCCTTGTTTGAACCAACTCTTAGAGTCGACTGTATGAACTAGCTTTACCTCTAATAATAGTAAAAGTCTAGGTTGCTTTGGAACAACGGACGGAAGTAGAAAAAGATCCACACGAAGCCAAGTGGGGAGCTGAGGCAGTAGAGCAAGCCAGGTTTGGAAGAAGTATATACCTGAGGGTCGCCGGCATGTGGCAAAGACGACATCGGGAGGCTGCATCTTGGCCACAATCCCATAGGGAGGAAGAAGGGGTCGGAGGACCTCCTGAGTCGGTGCTCTCTCGGAGAGAACAGCACGACCGTGGATCGGGACGCGCGGGCAGCCGTTGGTCTCCTCCCTCGCCGCCGACGACAGCATGAAAGATGCACCTACACCGTTGCCCCGGTCGAGGTTGTCCAGCGGGATTTGTGACCAGCCGTGAGCTGAGAGAGAGAGTGTGGCCACCTATGTCTTGCTTAGCTCTGGAGAGCATGAGAGAGTGAACGAGAGGAACCCTAGTAAAGCAAGAGCTAAGGCTCCTGCTTATATATATAGTGGAGTGACTTTGTTGTACCAGCTTCAAAAAAATGCGCTCCTACCTGTACCCGCGAGTGGGTGTGAGAGAACTAGTGCATGCGTGCACCGCTTCTCTTTGTGAGAGTATAATATACTCGTATGCCCAAAGAACGTCTGCCACAAGAGTAATAGTATAAGTGTGTGACGTGTGAGCTAAAATAAAATGTGCATGACGTCTTTTGTTTTTTAGAAGTTCTGAGGGTAGGGTGCGAAGAGCACATATGTGCGTGACGTCTACCTGCAGATAGACGGTGGGTGCGAGAGGACTCAGGAGATTCGTGACTCATGAGGGTGCGTGTGCATGAGAGAGAGGGGGCACGTATCAATGCAATGCATGTTTTTGTAAATCATTATCCGACAAAAATTTGCCACAAGCCTTTTCCTGACGAACACCGTAAGAACCTTTAGATCGGCATCCAACAGTGTCAGTTTTGCCATGTCATTTAACAGAACAGCCACTTCTCCTACACACAAATCTTCCACGTGAGTGTTAGCAACTGTCGTATGCTCCCTCCGTTCCAAAATGCAGTGCATGTAGCTTTATTGAAAATTTGATCCTCGCAAACTTTTACCGAGTTTTCGTGTACCAAATTGCACATGGAGAATACCCTGTATATATCATTACATTCATCTTCGAGAGGTAACTATAAAGATGGGGGAGGAGTCTACAAAGAAATACCATCGTATCACCTGCAGCAATTTCAACCATCCTTTTGTTGGAAATATTAGCACCATCGTATCCATCACCTTTGGTGTGGAGGAATATCATAGGAACTCTATATGATGTGATTTTTATAGGATTTTTTTCCTTTAGAGCCAATTGGTTCATAGGAATAGATTCATATACTCCACATGTCAAAGGAAATAAACATGATATCATTTCTATAGCTTTAGAGCCACTTGTTTCATATGAATGGAATCCTATGCTCCCATGATTTAAAAGGAAAATAAACATTAGCGTATATTCAATAGAAAAGTTCCTATGATATGAACCAAATTACATCTCTTTTCTAATCCTCCTCATAGGAATTGAGATACATGTCATCTCTAGATTCAATAGAAAAGTTCCTATGATATGAACCAAATGACATCTCTTTTCCAACCCCTACTCATAGGAATTGAGATACTCCATGTCATCTCTTTCCCTACAACTTCCATGTATACGTCTTCTATTCCTAAATAGCTAGTACAACCCACTAGTAGTTTTTTCCAAGACATGCAACTATGGCACAAGAACTATATAGTGTGCGAATAACTTTGAAAGATGATTGCTGGATGAAGCTAATCCGACAGTGCAGAGATGGCAAATCCGAGCACTACTGGCTGTTGGATATCATCAACATTCCACCAGATCTGCCACATGTACAATTTAGAAGACTCCATGGTTGAACTTAAGCATAATGCACAAACCTCAAAACACAAGCACTTCTCCTTTGTTCTAGAATCTTCTGTATCATAATTGAATTTTTTCTAAATGAATTGCTATTATTTGTTTTTTACTTTATGCTTTACAATGCACAACCCCATGAATATTAACATTTTTATAAAACTAATTGATTTTGAATGAGATGAACTATAAGAACTAAATGAACATCTACATCATGCATAAATGACTCAAAGCTTTACATGCTATTGTGTGTATTTATTCATAATTTGGTTTTGAAATCTCATGCATTCAATGCATGTGTACCTTACTAGTTTTGAGTAGAGTAGCAAATTTCACGCGGCCCCGAGTATATAAAAATGCAGGGCCCATGCATCATTGCCTTTCGGTCGAACCTACGTCCATAATTTTTTTGTACATACTATATCTCCACTAGTCCCCGAACCCACCAAAATGCTGCCTCGTTCCCGTAAAACCAAGCGGCCCACACAAATTTAAGGCGTTGACTCGAACTCAATCCCTCTCCCGTTTACTATGACGTGGCCCCACACGCCATAGTACTCCTACAAACCCTACCGCTGCACTCATCTTCGGTTTTCTTCAAGAGGACGAGGGAGAAGCTGATTTGTAGTGGAGGCGCTTTAAAAAAATATCTGTAGTGGAGACCCCTACCCTAGGGTGCCCTAGGTAGCTGCCACACGCATCATTGTTTTCTCTTTTCTTTATGCTCTTGCGCCCTATAGTGAAAATGATGGTTGCTTCGTCCGTCCAACTTAATGCGGGAAAGGTGGGGCTTTGTGATTTGACCCCTCGTCGCTCATTTTCTACTACTGCGGCGCTACGTCCGGGGTGCCTCCAATTCCAACAGCTACTCCGAACTGTAATTTGGTGCATCGCACGTGGAACAAGACAGTGGATGAGTAAGGATGGCAATGGGTCGGGTTTGGATCCGGTTGAACAATATCAAATCCATATCCATATCCATGAAGACAGTCTTTGCCCACCCATGAAAAAATCCATGGGTGAAAATTATGTCCATGTCCAAATCCGATGGATATCCATATCCACTGGATATCCATTGGGTCCTCTCGAGACATATAAATAAGACTTAACACAATATTAACATAAACTCTTCCATTCTTAACCTCGTGGCAGGCTTCACTTATGGTAAATCAACATCCAGAAACAACCTAAGATCATTTAGTATTGTTCTAACACATGAGAATGACAAGTCATTTAAGAAGGAGATAAAAATAAGGGAAGGGGTGTTGGAGTATGTTTCGGAGGGTTGACTGTCAACTTATAAAAGTTACGATGTAATTTCTTATGCATGTTTTAGATAAGAAAAAGTGTAAAATTATCGTGGGAGATGTGAACGTGGGGCAGGGGTAGCAGATTTTTTCCCATTAATTCATTCTATCGGGTCGGGTTTGGGTATATCCATGGGTACAAGATTATATCCATGCCCTACCCACGAACAATCGGGTCAGGTTTGGGCGCCGCCCATGGACACAAAAGCATATCCAAACCCTATCCATTCGGGTCGGATATCCATGGATATCCATGTCCATGGATAAAATTGCCATCCTTATGGATGAGCCACATGTCGGCCAAAGGGGTCCTATTAAGTGTGTCGCCATTTCGTGTGTGGACTGACCCTGCTTGAGTTGCTACGCCAACACGACAGGAGCAGCCTACCACTTGGTTTTGCTCCTTGGTGAATCCCAACTATATTGATCTAAAAAGATATGTACTGAACTATCCTCACCGTCTTTTTTTAGGCGTCTCGGTTTATAGGGCGTGCACGTAGTTCTAGGTCATCCATTTGACTAACTAAATATGAGTAACTATGTCACAAAAAGTATATCATTGGATTCTTAAGCGGATGTAGTTTCTAAACATATAGTATCTAAAAGTCGAGGGCGGGGCTTTTCCTGCGTGGTAGGCGGGGAAGTTCCGCCTAGTCGGTTCGATAAAGACGCAAGAAGATGAGGGAGTAGGCTGCTGCAAATGTAGGGCTGTGTGATTTGACAGCGAGTTACTCCTGGACAGGTGGGAACCCGTGATTTGACTTGCCATTATCATTTTAACTGTGGCACTACGACCGGCGTGAGTCTCTCGATTCCTGACCACCTGCATACAGGTGCCTCTCCGAATGCTCCACCATGTAGTAGAGGTTGGCTCTTGCATGAGAGCCCACTTCTCCACTTTTTCCTTGCCTCTGTTTCCTCCACATATGCAAAAATGCCATGTAAAGTGCACTATTGTACTTACTTGCTCCTATAGGTGCTAAGCTTACCACATAGGCATAAAGTCTGATGTGGCAAGTTAATTAAGAAGAGAGAGACTAGTTTGGTGACCCAAGGAAGAAACGGTGCTAAGCGCGTGTACCTAGGTGAAAAGACAAATTTGAGTCTATAGCTAATTAAATGAAGCAAACTTAGCAACAAAAAACTACTCCATCCTTTCTGGTTTATAGGGCTCAATTCAAAAATCTCACCAACCAAGGTTGATGGTGAGTGGTGGAATACCTTTTGTAGTTTGCAAAAGCACCCAATTAATGCTCTTGTTTTCCTCAAAAAAATTATGCTTACCAATGCATGCATGCATGAAGTACATGCATTGGTCAATTTTCTCTTAATACTTGCATGCAATGATTTAATGCACCTTGGAATCTAAACTTGTGATGAGGAACAACCAAATTGAGCCTTATAAGATGGAAAAGCTAAAATTTTGAGATAAGCCCTATAAACTTGAAAGGAGGGAGTAACTGTAAGCACCTATGCATCAAGGACTTGATTGCTAAGCCATTTAATGCCCTTAGCACCTAATCTAAAGCACCATTTCATTGGAAGAGGTCACTCCTTGGCAAATGCAATAAATACTAGTATGAAGAAAGAGATAGAGAGAATTAAAAAATACACTTATAACCAACCTTATAAGCTAACCTTGTTGTAGTATGAGTGACTAAGTGATGACATGCCAACATCAGATAGCCTCACGCACCGTGTTAAATCTCCAAGGGCGCGACCGCGCGAGCGACTGGATGGTCGTGCTAGGCGCGACCATGATACGGGCTGCTGGCAGCCCTTGGATCTAAGATCGAACGGTCGCATGCTAAGTTGCTAAAAATTTAGAGAATAACCCTCCAGGATAGGATATTCACCCATAGGTCTAGAATCACGCCATGCAACCGTTTAATCTCAGACCCAAGGGCTCTCGGAAGCTTGTATCATGGGAGAATGGAAAGCCACTACCTTGCCGTTCGCACGCTGGCAGTTCGCTCCTACTCGTCCCCGCACGTCCTTTAATATTACGGTGGTTCTCTTCTAGTCGTCATGTCTTTTAAAATTACGGCAGTTCCACTAATCCTAACCCACATCCCAAATACATAGCGTCCCAAATCTCCATGATCGGCAGTAAGTACAAGGTTAGAACCATCACCGTCGATGAGTTCGACGTCATCTACACCCATTCTTCCGGGACGGTGAAAGGATGCCTTGCTCGCTTCGGAGGCATGTTCGAAAACTCAGATGATGAGTGGGTCGCTGTGCTAGATGTTGAGTACACCACTATCTAGGAACGAGAGAAGGATCTAAAAGAGGAAGAGAGGAAGAAGCCCGCCGTGATCCAGGTTTGCGTGCATGACTTATGCTTGGTCGACCACATATGCCATGCCGATGTTGAATGCCTGGATTTTAAGAACTTCCTCAAGAATAAGACTTTACAAACAACAAAAGAGTCTTGGGTTAGATAGGCCTCATTGTAGGCAACCCCTTCGGCCTCCAGAAGAATCAGCTGCTGCCCTCTAGTGGTCCGCCTTCAATGCTGACCCTGGCAGGAGCCATGGTTCATCCTTCGTACGGTAAACTGGAGAAACCTCATCACACATTTCATCGTCATGCATGGAAGCGGAATGTACTAGATATATACCACATCCACTATGCTACAATGGATGGCTACCTTTGTTTCAATATCTACAAGCGTTGGATGAAGAGCAAGAGCCAAGTGTGCGATTCAAACAAAGAAGTATTGGCCAAGAGGAAGAGGGACAAGGACGAAGTTGAGGACGTGGACGAGGACTTTGAGTAAGGTGGTAGTGTCGTTTCTCATGGTGGTTCTAATGCAGTGTCTACCGGATTAGTTGCATAGTTTAGTTTCAGGTGTGCTTAGTTTAATTTGAGGGCTGTGTTATGCTGAGCCCTCAGCAGAACTATGTTATGTTTCTTCTCGTTACTTTAACTCTTCAGTAGTACATACTAGTACTTATTTAATACTAGAATTTAGCACCCCATTTAAGCACGTACTAGCTTTTTTAATCGTATTATATGCATAATTTGGCGATGAGAGCTCTCTATATGTACCACCTTTTTTTAAATTTCAGGTTTTGCTCCACGGTGCAATCCATCGATACTACTACTGTACAAAAGTATACATTTTTTAAAAGGCTAGAGTACTATTCATCACATATATATCCAGTTAAACTCTCAACCTAGAATGACGTGCATGCCATGTAAACCGATACGGAGGAAGTATAGTAAAAATGAGGTGATTTTATCGAGCGATCGGCAGGGGAGTATGGCCTGTCATGCGGTCCCACGTGTCATGATGTACCAAGGCGATGCACGTGTCCCTCTTTAGGCAGAAGCAATACTTATGTAGTTTGAGATGATGGTGAACCAAAGTGTGAAATAATGGTTGCGTCGTCCATCTAGGAAGGTGCGGCTGTCGGTGTCAAAACTGGCGGATCTTGGGTAGGGGGTCCCGAACTGTGCGTCTAAAGCTAATGGTAACAGGAGGCTAGGGACACGATGTTTACCTAGGTTCGGGCCCTCTCATTGGACGTAATACCCTACTTCCTGCTTGATTGATATTGATGATATGAGTATTACAAGAGTTGATCTACCACGAGATCAGAGGGGCTAAACCCTAGAAGCTAGCCTATGGTATGATTGTTGTTGATGATAATGACCATGAGTCCTACGGACTAAACCCTCCGGTTTATATAGACACCGGAGAGGGCTAGGGTTACACAGAGTCGGTTTACAGAGAAGGAGATCTACATCCGAATCGCCAAGCTTGCCTTCCACGCCAAGGAGAGCCGCATCCGGACACGGGACGAAGTCTTCAATCTTGTATCTTCATAGTCCAATAGTCCGGCCAAAGTATATAGTCCGGCTGTCCGGATGCCCCCTTATCCAGGATTCCCTCAGTAGCCCCTAAACCAGGCTTCAATGACGATGAGTCCGGCGCGTAGATTGTCTTCAGCATTGCGAGGCGGGTTCCATCTCCGAATACTCCAAAATTAATTCCGAACACAAGGACCGTGTCCGGCTCTGTAAGATAACATTCCATATACCACCGTAGAGAGAATAATAATAATCCACGAATCTAATCTGTTGACAATTCTTTGAAAAGTGACATCACGCCGCGGTCCGGTTTTTATTCGAACCGTTCTTACAACTTGCTACCGCACACACCACGAGGTGGTTTCCTTGGCACGTCTTGTCAGAGCAGAGATCGTGTTCCCCTTATTACGGGATTCTCATGAATACTGGTATGGGTAATCCAACCGTGCCTGTTGGCATGACCCCGTGTTTTTAGGCAAGTCCCGAACGACCATGTTCGGGGACGCTTGATATTCTTCCCCCTTTATAAAGGAGACGAGGCCTATCCTTCTATCTCCACGCTCGCACATCTTGCACCCTGAGTCCCAACACCCAAAGCCCGACCTTAAGCACGTCGGGTCTTCGATCATGTCCGGATCTGGCCATCAAGGCTGATGGATGGCTTCCTCTGTCACAGAGGAGGATATTGCGAAGCTCGGGGAGGCTGGGTATTTGACCGCCGATGTCAAGCATAGGCTTCATGCTTCTGAACAGTTTATCCCCACTCCCGAGACCAACGAGAGCGTCGTATTTGTCTCCCACTTCCTCCGGGGCTTAGGTCTCACTCTTGATCCCTTCATGAGGGGGCTCATGTTCTACTACGGGCTAGATTTCCACGATCTAGCTCCGGATTCCATCCTCCACATCTCGTCATTTATCGTTGTGTGTGAAGCCTTCCTTCACATCGCCCCCCACTTCGGCTTATGGCTCAAGACTTTCAATGTGAAGCCGAAGATAATTGAGGAGCGACACGCAGAGGGCGGAGGTGCCATAATAAGTAGGAACGCCGATGCCCCGCGGCCCGAAGGCTCCTTCCCGGAGGTATCTGACTTATGGCAACAGAGGTGGTTCTATGTCATAGCTCCCCGAGGCTCAAAGTGGGCGGCCGCGCCTACCTTATGCTCGGGACCTCCACCTCAACTAGCATCTTGGGCCAACGTGGGACTAAACTGGGGTCCTACGAACGATGTACCAATGCTACAAAACCGCATTCGGGAGATCCTCGAGAGGTACATTAGTCTTGTTACAATAATCCAAGTAATGCTAGTTCGGCGGATCCTGCCGTGCAAACACCGGCCTCTCCGGATGTGGGAATTCCATCCAGAAGGTCCGCGGACCATTCAACACTTCTTCGTCATGACGCCCAAATGGATGTATAAGTTGTTCTTCGGACCATGAATAAAGTGTCCGGACACCATCGAGGATGCGGGCCTGAGCTGCAATCGCCTCGATACCCAAGTAAGTAACCCTATAACCGAACACCTTGCTTATATTTGTCATAACATTGTTCTGAACACTATCCGCAACTAGGATTGGCTTAGTAAGGCGGAGAGGATCAGGTGTCCGGCCCCTCTTCCCGAAGGTTCGCCTGGCCCAGCAATGGCCAAGATTCTTGAACGGACACTAAGTCGGGTGCCACCAGAGAGAGCTGAAGGGGGAGCGGGGAGGCCAAGAGTGGGCCTCACACATTGCACATCCAAACCGGGGGAATCAGCGCCTCCACGGAAGAGGGACGCCTCCGAAGATTTGGAGACGGGGGCACCTAAACAAGGGAAAAGAGCTTCGCCAAAGGGCCCTGCCCCGAAGGGCGTCCTCACCGCATAGTGCCCGCAAACGGGCCAGCCCTCCACCGAGCTATAAGTTTAATTAAGCAAGGATCTTATTGCTTTTTCCTCTAAGAGTAATAACCGAGACCTGTTTTTTTTGTAGCCTGGCTAGCAGTTCATCTCAACAGGGTTCGTCTTCGGGGGATCTTCTTCCAGAGATGATGGAGAGTGAAACCCCACCTGCCTCTCCGCCCCGTGAGGCGGGCGACCCTGAGGTATCGTCACGGAGGAGTCCGGATCCAATGGGGCCGGGAGCTAACACTTCGGCCGCCCCGAGCCCAGCGCATTCGGCTCCCATGGCGGACAGTGGAAAGGGACCGGGAGAGTCCGGTGTCCGGCCGAACACGCTGATGGGCCTCCTGGAGTCAGCTGATCTCTTGGAGGAAAATCTCCTCTGCCACAAGTGGTTTAAACGAAGCTTTTAGGAGCCTGCTCAAAGGCTTTGAGGTAAGCCGCAATTTTTAGTTCAGCCGCACGCGATACATGCGCTCTATATAGATAGTGGCCCCTGAGACTGTGGGTGCCAGCCCATGGCGGCAACCAGAGGATTAAACTCCCGGATAATGATTGCACTTGTATTGATGTGTAGGTTGCTAAGGGTTCGACAATAGACCAGGCCGCTGAATGCGCCGAATTCAGGCGGCAGATTGACATTGTGGAGGGCGAGGTCACGCTTGTGAACAAGCGATTCAAGGAGTCGCAGAGTATGCTTTCCTATATCCACATCTATTTTTGCAAGAAGGTTGAAATATTAATGTGATGTTATGTAGTTGCAGGCGGAGTTGCTGCCGTTGAGGCCCTGAGGGCGGAGCAAGCTCTAGCCAAGGAACAAGCTCGGATTAGCAATGCGGATGCTCTAAAGGTAGCCGAAGAATTAAAGGCCGAACAGGCCGCTCGTCTCTGAAGCAAGGAGAAGATAGCCGAGATGGCTATGGAGCTGAGGGACACCACCGGCCGGTATGAGCTTCTCGAAAATGAGAATCAAACAAAGGCGGCCGACCTGAAGAAGGCGATGGATTCGGCTAAAGAGATGCGCTCTCATATTAGAGACTCACGGGAGGAACTTCGACAAGCCGGAGAAATCGCGGCTGGAAGTCCTTATGTGTTGCGGATGAAGTTTTTAGATCCAAAGAATCCTCCGTTGGATAAGCTATGGAGCGCCGCAGATGAGTATGCGGACTTGGCGAAGAGTGCGGCTGATGCGACCAAGTTATTCAAGGATCATGAGGATAACAAAATGGAGAGGCTATTCTGGTCACAATTTAATGCTCCAGCGCGCTCCTTGCCCTTGAGTGAGAAAATGGCCACCATAGCCGAGCTTCATAGGTTGTCTGGCCTTGCAATGAGGTCTGTAATAGACCATCTGTGGCCGAAGGAGCCGAAGCCAGACAGTTACTTTGGTTTGGTGCAACAATTATTTGGCGCCAGAGCGCAAATTGATGCCATGAAGAGATCGGCGTGCATAGAGGGTGCGCGAATGGCTTTTGCCCGTGTGAAAACATATTGGGCGGATATGGAGGCCACTCGTATTGCAACCCGGGGTACGGCAGGAAGACAAGACCCAGCCGAGCACTACTTTGAGCAAGTCATAGAAGGTGCTCGTAGTATAGAGGCCCAGTGCTCCAATAGTGTCATGTTTGAGTGAAAAAATTGTAAACAACTATGTGTTTGATTATAGAGGATGCTTTTTTGTATACTTTTGCCTGAAAGTATTATAGTGTCTCCTGTGCGGCTGTTTATATATGCATATAATCGTGAAAGTTAGCAGTCGTTGGCTTCAGTCTGCACGCACATAATGCGGGGGTGTTCGAGAAAATATGCGTGAACACACTTGATCCAACGTCTTGGTCCATTAAGGAGGTGATCGCACGTCGAACCAGGCAACCGGACTATATAGCTGTAACACTTTCGCTTAGCCATAAGAGTTGAAAAGTGGGGCTACTATATAGCCCCTGGTACTTCCGCGTGCATCTGGATACGGTGCGCGTACTTGACCGGTAGACCGGTCCTTCTTTAATGCGGAGGAATTCTATAGATTCCAATGAGTCCTCGGGTGGTTGATCAGTCTCTCGCTATATCATGTCAGTCAGTTTTCGGCTTTCTCTACTGAGGTGCTCATCTGGAATAACCAGGGCACAATTGCAGTAGTTCTCCTTTGGACGCCTTAGCCGATAGAACGGAACGTAAGGCAGCAAACCCAGTAGCCAGGCTAACCCAACATTTTACCAAAGACATGATTCGGAGTTGATGCATATAAGGCCAAACTCGTGACACCGAACACTCCCGAAGGTATTCGGACTTTATAACATATATTGGGCTGAAGAATTCCCTTGACCCTGTGATTCCAGGTACGCGTGCTGATCTGTCGTGGCAAAAAGCCTAAAACGCCAATGTCCCTTATAGGTGTCTAAAATACCCATGGGACGTTGAGCAACAAGAGACAGTAAAGAAGGTTTACGCAGGGGCTTAATCTAAAGAGAAACCTGTGGGCGGGGCCCTGCTGCATGTCTGCGCCTGTGTCTCTATTGTGTCGTATCCTGGAAGTGTGTCACACTGGTAGTGTCTGTAAGAATGAAAGAAAAAGAAAACGTGCGAAAAGTTAGTTATGCTCGAGAAATGTTCGAGATCCGGCCTGTTAACGAGGCAAGCCGAATTGTGGGATTGTGTTACATGTTTGCAGCCCCTCGTATTATTTGTGGGGACACATGTGCAGCCCCTGGCTCAGGTTAATCCGAGCCATTGTGAAGAATGGTGTATTGGACTCGTCTAACCGTGTCCGTGGTCTTGACGACCGGTCATGCATTCCGGTGGGAGAGGCCGCCTAGAGTCCGGCAGCAGGAACTGCTGCATACTGTTCTGTGTTTCCGCTAACCGTGATGATGCCGCATGGACCGGGCATTTTGAGTTTATGGCAGGCGTAGTTTGGTATTGCATTAAAGAAAGTGAAGGCCGGTCTTCCAAGCAATGCATGATAGTCGCTGCTGAAGGGAGCAATGTTGAAGAGTAAGTTCTCGGGTCGGAAATTGTCGGGAGAACCGAATGTTACTTCTAACACGAGGGAGCCCCAGCAATGGGCCACGACGCCTGGAATTACTCCACTGAAGGCGGCGTTATTTTTATTTATTCTGGATGGTTCTATCCCCATCCTACAGATGGTGTCTTGATATATCAAATTAAGACTACTGCCGCCGTCCATTAGGATGCGAGTAAGATGGTATCCATCAATTATTGGGTCGAGCACCAAGGCAGCCGATCCTCCGTGCCGGATACTGGACGGGTAGTCCCTGTGATCAAAAGTGATCGGGCATGTTGCCCAGGGATTAAATTGGGGGGCTACGAACTCTGCGTGAGTTGCGTGTACCATGTTCATCATTTTGACTTCCGGTGGGAATTGTTTCTGGCCCCTAGTGTTCGGCTGGCGAGGCTCATCCTCGTCTTCTATTGGTGTTTCCCTTCCCTTATGTTCGGTGTTTAACTTGCCAGCCTGCTTGAAAACCCAACATTCTCTGTGGGTATGATTTGCAGGTTTGTCGGAAGTGCCATGGATTTGGCACAATCTGTCCAGGACTTTTTCAGGCTGGATGGTTCCTCTTTACTGTAGTTAAATGGTTTTTTTCCTTGACCAGGTTGAAAGCCCCTGAATCCGGCGTTGACCGCTGTGTTGTCCGGACTACCGTTATTCTGACATTTGTTCTTAGTGTGTCGTGGCTTCCCGTTGCCGTCTCGGATCTCGGATGTGCCTGGGTCGCTGGTGACTTTACGGGCCAACCAGCTGTCCTCGCCCGCACAAAATCAGGTCATGAGGCTTGTTAAGGCTGCCATCGTTCTCGGCTTTTCTTGGCCGAGGTGTCTGGCAAGCCACTCGTCTCAGATACTGTGTTTGAAGGGCGCTAAGGCTTCGGCGTCCGGACAGTCGACAATTTGATTCTTCTTAGTGAGGAATCTGTTCCAAAGCTTGCGAGCTGACTCTCCGGGCTACTGTATTATGTGACTTAAATCATCACCATCTGGAGGCTGGATATAGGTCCCTTGAAAGTTGGCCCTGAAAGCATCCTCAAGTTCCTCCCAACTTCCAAATGAGTTTTCGGGGAAGCTTTTCAGCCAATGACGAGATGGTCCTTTTAACTTGAGGGGGAGGTATTTGATGGCGTGGAGGTCGTCCCCACGAGCCATGTGTACGTGAAGGATAAAATCTTCAATCCAGACCCCGGGGTCTATCGTTCCGTCGTATGACTCTATATTCACAGGTTTGAATCCCTGTGGAAATTCATGATCCAGCACCTCATCCGTGAAGCATAGGGGGTGCGCAGCCCCTTTGTATCTGGCCATGTCGCGGCCTGCTGTCAGCTGTTGTTGCTCCTGGTGTTGATTCCGGACTAGTATTCGATTAGCATGATTTTTGTGGTGACCATAATCCCGCGTCGAAGCCTGTCCTCTGGACCCATAGATGGAACTGGCCGCACTGTCCTTTTTGTCCAAGAGCTCTCGTAGATCGTGTGCGGTATCATTGGCTGCTCTATCGCGGCCATGAGTTGGTTGGTCCGGCTGAGTGGCCGTGTTGGGTGGTAGCTGCGACATATGCCAACGGGTGGCTTATCATTGTGGGAGCCAGTAAGACATCGCCGGTGCCTAGAAACGGGATGAGGCAAAGACATGCATGCCGGCGGATCTTACCCAGGTTGGGGCTCTCCGTGGAGATAACACCCCTAGTCTTGCTTTGCAGGGTCTCCGCAAGATCACTAGAACAACAAGTGGCTACAAGAGGCTCCTTGAGCTGTTCGGTGGGAGGAGGAAGAAGGGCAAGGCTAGCTCTCTTCTCCCCTCATTGTAGTGTCTAAAACTCTCAGAGATCAACCCTTTGCATGGGTTCCCTGAGGGGTTTATATAGGCCTAATCTCCAGGGGTACAATGGTAATCCGGCCGGCATGGGCCCTAGCCGTCAGTGTCTATGGTCGTTGGCTTCTCCGCCGGCCGCTGGGGCCCACTGACTGGTGGGTCCCGCCGGCTGCCGACCTATTGGTCGACAGGAAGGCCCCACCGCTTGGGGGTCTTGTCGGGGGCTGGTTACTGTTGCCTCGCCCTTGATGACAAGGGCTTCGTCGAGGTAAGCATGGCTACAGTGCCAGCGCCCGGTGGGCTCTCACTGTAGCATTACCTCGTCTTGTCTCCTTAATGGCGCATGTGCTTCGAGGGGGGGGGGGAACAAGCCGGCCATTGGAAGTCGGCTGCATCCCAGGCTGACTGGGGGAGGCATGGACGCCTTCGGGCGTCTCTCTGACCGAAGGGGCCTGCCGCCAGCGGGCCGTACTGTCAGCCTGTCGTGGAGGGTGTCATGGTCATCATGGCAACAGTGCCACGTCGGACGGGTGATGCTTACCCCGTACGGCGTAATGTGGCCATGCGTGCTTCGGGATTCGGGGGTGGCAGGCTTCACTGTTGCCACGCACTGTCTCATCACCGTTATGGGGGCGCAGACTTTGAGGGCATGATCTTGGCCGCCTGCCAGGGGCCGGCTTCTTGGAGTCGGTCTTTTCGTGGCCGGCTTCTTGGAGTCGGCCCTATTGTGGCCCTCTCTATGAGAGTTTAGGGCTGGGCCGCCTTCCGGTAGTCGGCCTGTGAGTCAGCCGGCCGGGGGAAGGCGGCCCCATGCCTTGGGTGCTTGAAGGCTCGATCGGTCTGTTATTTTTTTGAAGGGCCAAGGGGAGTCGGCTAGGCTACCCATGGTCATTTACTCCGACAGTAGTCCCCGAAGCTGGTTGGGCTTCGTGGCTGAAAGGGGAACGAGAAGCTCAATCAGCTTCCTATCCCGAAGAGCCGGCAGTTCAGAGCCGGCTTCGATCAGGCGTGCCATCTCGGCAGGGCTTTTTGAAGCCTGAAGGCGGGAACCAGCTGGCACGCATGCCAGGCTGCGGGCTGGCTGCCCGCCGCCTGCGCGCCACATGGCACCCTTCGGCTGGAGGAGCCTGCCAGCCCACGCGCGCGATCGGACATCGCCGCAGGCTGGGGCCTGCCACCTCCATGCCTCAGCCCAAGTGTGGATCTTTTGTGGCCCAAACGAGCCGCTCGCCTTCCAACGGCAGTTTTCGCACGTCGTTAGGGCGCAATAATCGCGGGGCATGGGGAAATGGGCGCAGTTAATCCCACGTCCCCCCACGCCTCGCCTCCTCGGCTTCGCTGCATGAGGTTGTAAGTAGGGGGAGGAGGGGGAGCGGCAGACGCTCGCACGCTCGCCCTCGATCCGCCATTTTCTTCTTCCTCCTCCTCTCGTTTGCCGCAGCTGCTGCCGCGCCGCCCCTCCGCCAATCTTCTCGGTGCGCCGTAGCTTGGCTGCAGCTGAATCGCGCGCCCTCCACCGGCGAGCTTTTCTTGTCGCCTCTCCGTCCTCATGGCGCGGTCCAGCTCCTGGGATGGCTCTAATGTCCACGAGGACCACATCGACTTTCTCCGCAAGACGCAGCGGTTGCCGGGCAAAGATTATGTGCGGGTTCGTCTCGCGCCGGAGAGAGAGATCTCACCGGCGATGGAGGAGGACGAGCGGGTAATCTTCCGCTCGCACTGCCTGCGCGGCGTCGGCCTGCCGGTGAGCGGTTTCTTCCGCTCCTTCCTCGAGTTCTATCATCTCTAGCCGCACCACCTCACCCCAAATACGGTGGTGCTGCTGTCGACCTTCGTCACTCTGTGCGAAGGCTTCCTTGGCGTCCTCCCCACCCTCAAACTCTGGGGGGAGTTTTTTAGTCCAAACTTGGCACCGTTGTCGCGGGCGTGCCTGCCCCCTGCGGCACCTTCATCACCGTGCGGAGATCGAGGGCGACAATCCGTTTCCACCCATCGCATTGATCCAGTCGGTGAAGCTCTGGCAAAAATCTTACTTCTACGTGAAGAACGTCGCTCCACAGGGCGACTTCGTCAATCTGCCGGCTTACGTAGCCGGCCCGCCAGCTGGGAGGCAGCCCTCATGGTCCTTCCGAGCCAGGACGTTGTCTCCGGCTAGGGCTGCCGCCGTCGCACGGCTCAGGGTGCTGGTCCAATCGGAGGGCCTGACCGGGCCCGACCTGATAGCCGCCTTCGTGGAGCGCTGGGTGCTCCCACTCCAAGGCCGCCCTCACATGATTTGTCAGATGAGCGGTCGATTCGACCCAAGTCGGCTGAGCACCAAGGAGATGCCTCATGCCGTGGTATCTTATATGGTGAATTATATCGCCAACTGCAAGCTCACCGAGGGGTGGCGGTTCGGCAAGGAGCCGTACTCTCGCACCAATCCTCCGCCTTCGATAAGCTTCGCTTCTCTTCTTCTTCTCTTGTTGCCGCATTCATACTGGCCGACTCTTGACCAATCGGCTTGTTTTTAACAGAGCCCCCTCCTTCAACAGGCGGCCAGAGCCACGTGGGTGGAGCGCCAGTTCATCCCCGACCGTGCGATGGACGACTTCGATGATCCCGACTTGGGGGCGGCCACCCTAGACGACGACACTGTAGGGGGAGGCAGTGAGGTAGGTGGCTCCGGGCTCGGGGCCGTCTTCGAGGACTGGACGGATGACGACGAAGCCGACATTGTTCCGTGCCGTCAGCCCACATCCGATCATCAAGGCGCGGGCTCGTCTGCCGCGCCGGCTGTTCGTGGTGGCGCGCAGAAACGCCGGGCCGCACCGACCCTCTTCGGCAGTCGGCCAAAGAAGCCCAGGGGTACTGCGGCGGCGACCAAGCGGGACGAGGCGGCCGCAAAGGCAGCCCGCTTCCGCAAGGTGGTGAAACAGTCGCATGTGGTTTCGGCGTAAGTGTCAATTTTCTCATGCCTTTCTTTTTTCTCTTCGGTTGTCATTCTTCTAAACCTTTTCCTTGACTTACCAAACAGGGCTTCGCTTTCCCTGGAGCGGACCACTGCCGCCTCGTAGTTGGAGGGGCGGGAGGGTCTGCGAGCGCCCGTCGCATGGACCCCCGTGCCGATCTCCTAGCAGCGACGGAGCGGAACATGCGGGAGGAGCGGGAGGAGCGGGAGGTGGAGGAGCAGAGGGCGGCTGCCGCCAGGGTGGCTCAGGAGACGACGGAGGAGTCGGCGGAGGCGCGAGCCTACGCGGCGGCCAAGGCTCAAGCGGAGGCCGCGACCGCAGAGAGGGCGGCGGAAGCCCTGCGTAACTAGCCTCCACAGCTCGTCATCCCCCTTCGTGCCGTGGCTCCCGATATCCCAGTGCCCCTGCCAGAGGAAGCCGGCTGCGACCAGCCAGTGATGGAGAGGGTGGAGGGCGACGCAGTCGTCCTAGAGAGAGCTGCGGCACTGCCATCACCGACTCGAGCGGGCCAAGGAAGCCGGCCTGACGCACCGTTTGAGCAGCTGGTTGGGGGCGAGCCGGCCGTGAGGGCGGATCTTGTGGTCCTGTCGCCGTCTCGCCGGCGCGCAGGGAAGGCAACTTCAGCGCCGGATCCGTAGAAGGCCGCGGGCTCCAGCCCGTCGGCCCAGGATCTAGAGATGGCCAACGCCAGCTCGCCAGGGTGGACGCCGGGCGGCGGGACGACCGTGCTGAACGTGGCGGCGCAGGACGTTCGAGATCGGCTTCAATCCCAGGCCGCCGCGCTAAAGCAATATACTCAAGAGTTTCTTGCAACACGGTCGGCCATTCGGGTGAGTCTTCTCGCTTTCGTCGGTTGCTCTTGATTTCTTCCCTGGGGGCGCGTCAGCGCACCCACTGCGTGTAGTCCCCGAGTTCCGAGTCGGCTGCTGAGCAGGCGGCTTGGGACTTCTGCGTAGACTTTGATTGATGTCTTGTTCTTATTCGCACCTCTGTCCTGTTGGCAGGACTATCACAACCTCCGCACGGCTGCCTTCAACTCCCAGGCCCGGGAGCTGAACCAGAAGACCACCGATCTGACTGAGACCGGAGTAAGTGCTTCATTTTTATCCCATGTGGGGGCGCGTCAGCACACCCACTGGGTGTAGTCCCCGAGATTCGGGCCGACTGCTGAGCAGTTGGGTCGGATCTTTCCTGCCGACTTCTTCCTTATTGCTTTTCTTCTTCTTCATATCCGTAGGGGCCAATGCCGACCTGAGGGAGCACTTAGGTGGGGCCCAGACCTCCCTTCACACCAAGGAAACCGAGTGCAACGCCTTGGCTCAGGAACGTGATCGCTTGGCCAAAAAACTGGCCGACCAGGAGGAGAGCCATAAGGCGGCCCTGAAGGCGGTGCAGGACAGCGAGGCCGCCCTTCAGGCCGAATATGAGACCGAGGCGGCGAGCTGGGCTGAGGCGAGGCAAGCGCTGAGCGAAATCTACGGCCGGGTAGAAGATTTGATTGACGGTATGCCGCCTTCTTCCTCGTCCCTTTGCTTGCCACCTAGCGTCTGGTCTGTCTTCTGACTTCGTGCTGCTTTTGTCTTCTTTGTGCAGATTACTTTCCTGGTTACTCCGTTGCCGCCAACCAAGCCATCGAGGCCCACCGTGATGCACGACGACAGGCTGGGGTTGAGATCGCACCGAATGCTGGCCGGTCGCTTGAGGAGCAGCTTTTGGCGATTCAAACCCCCCTCCAGCCGGCCTACCGCATGCTCCGCCGTCTTCAACATGCTGGGGCGCAGGTGCTGGCCGCTCTCTGGCCCGGCGAAGTGGTTCCCCGCACCACCAGTCGGACTGCCAACTGGCTGGAGGTTGTAGTCGACCGCTTCGAGGCCTGGAAGGCTTCTGTGGCTCGGTCCGGCGCCAGGCGGGCGCTAGAGTTCGTCCGAGCCTGGTATCCTGGGCTGGACTTGGCCCAGCTTGCCACTCGGCGGCAGCAGGCCAACGAGGAGTTGGAGGCGGTGCGGCCAGCTATCATCCAGCGTGCCTTGGTGATCACCGACAACACCGACACCAGTGTCTTTGCCCTTGAGGTAAATGATGACGGCGTCGCTGATACGTCTCCAACGTATCTATAACTTTTGATTGCTCCATGCTACTTTATCTACTGTTTTGGGCAATATTGGGCTTTATTATCCACTTTTATATTATTTTTGGGACTAACTTATTAACCGGAGGCCCAGCCCAGATTTGCTGTTTTATGCCTATTTTAGTGTTTCGAGGAAACGGAATATCAGGCGGAGTCGAAACGGAACGAAATCAACTGGAGAAGTTATGTTTGGAAGGAAACCCACCGGATAGACTTGGACTGTACGTCAGAAGATGCAGGAGCTGGCCACGAGGGTGGGGGGCGTTCCCACCCCCCTAGGGCGCGCCCACCTGCCTCGTGGGGCCCCTGAAGCTCCACCGACGTACCCCTTGTACCCATATATACCTACGTATCGAAAAACTTCCAGAACAGAAGATAGATTGGGAGTTCCGCCGCTGCAAGCCTCTGTAGCCACCAAAAACCTCTCGGGAGCCCTTCCCGACACCCTGCCAGAGGGGGGATCCTTCACCGGTGGCCATCTTCATCATCCCGGCACTCTCCATGATGAGGAGGGAGTAGTTCACCCTCGGGGATGAGGGTATGTACCAGTAGCTATGTGTTTGATCTCTCTCCCTCTCTCGTGTTCTCTCTCGTGTTCCCTCTATGGCACGATCTTGATGTATCCCGAGCTTTGCTATTGTAGTTGGATCTTATGATGTTTCTCCCCCTCTACTATCTTGTGATGAATTTAGTTTCCCCTTTGAAGTTATCTTATCGGACTAAGTCTTTTATGAGAACACTTGATGTATGCCTTGGTGATTAACTTGCGGGTTTCGTGACATTGGGAACCTATGCATAGGGGTTGGCACACGTTCTTGACTCTCTGGTAGTAGCTTTGGGGCACTCTTTGAAGTACTTTTATGTTGGTTGGATGAATCTGAGATTGTGTGACGCATATCGTATAATCATGCCCACGGATACTTGAGGTGACAATGGAGTATCTAGGTGACATTAGGATTTTGGTTGATTTATGTCTCAAGGTGTTATTCTAGTACGAACTCTTTTATAGATCGATCCGAAAGAATAACTTTGAGGTGGTTTCGTACCCTACCATAATCTCTACGTTTGTTCTCCGCTATTAGTGGCTTTGGAGTGACTCTTTGTTGCATGTTGAGGGCTTGTTATATGATCTATCTATGTTATTATTGTTGAGAGAACTTGCACTAGTGAAAGTATGAACCCTAGGCCTTGTTTCCTATCATTGCAATACCGTTTGCGCTCACTTTTACCACTTGTTACCTTGCTGTTTTTACAATTTCAGATTACAAATACCTTTATCTACCATCCATATTGCACTTGTATCACCTTCTCTTCGCCGAACTAGTGCACCTATACAATTTACCATTGTATTGGGTGTGTTGGGGACACAAGAGACTCTTTGTTATTTGGTTGCAGTGTTGTTTGAGAGAGATCATCTTCATCCTACGCCTCCTACGGATTGATAAACCTGAGGTCATCCACTTGAGGGAAATTTGCTACTGTCCTACAAACCTGTGCACTTGCAGGCCCAACAACGTCTACAAGAAGAAGGTTGTGTAGTAGGGATCAGTCGCCCAGCCGGAGGAGTGGTTCGGGCTGAACCCGGCAGAAGGTGAAGATTCGGCGGAGGAGATCGGTTCCAGCGACAAAGGCGAAGAGGCGGAGGGGGAGGATGGTGAAGACGTCGTGCCAGATGGTGGAGCGACCAGCCAGCCTCAGCCTGATCGCCCCTCCAGCAATGAGGTGCGTGCAAGCACGCCGCCTGCAACAGGTGACGATCATGCCGATACTCGTCAGCCGACCACTCCTCTAGCCAACACTCCCACTCGATTCAAGCGATTGTATTACTCAGAAAATCTAAGCACATGATCAATGATTGAGCTTTTCTCCCTTAGTTTGCAGGCTTAAGAAACTTGTCAGAGGTCTCATACCTCTTGACATGGGCACTAGTGTGAAATCCCAATTTCAGTCTTTGGAACATCTCATATGTTCTGCGACGTTTCAAAAACGTCTTTGGCGCCTCAATTGTAAACCATTAGCATTATGCACTGAACTATCACGTAGTCATCAAAACGTGTATGTCAGATGTTCGCAACATCCACAGACGACGCTCGAGGTTCAGCACACTGAGCGATGCATTAAGGACATAAGCCTTCTACGCAGCAATGAGGATAATCCTCAGTTTACGGACCCAGTCCGCATAATTACTACTATCAACTTTCAACTAAAATTTCTCTAGGAACATATCTTAAATAGTACAACTAAAGCGTAAGCTACAACATAATTTGCAAAGACCTTTTGACTATGTTTATGATAATTAAGTTCATCTAATCAAATTATTTAATGAACTCCCACTCAGATAGACATCCCTCTAGTCATCCAAGTGATACATGATCCGAGTCAACCAGGTTGTGTCTGATCATCACGTGAGACGGACTAGTCATCATCGGTGAACATCTTCATGTTGATCGTATCCACTATATGACTCATGTTCGACCTTTTGGTCTCTTGTGTTCCGAGGCCATGTCTGTACATGCTAGGCTCGTCAAGTCAACCTAAGTGTTTTGCATGTGTAAAGCTAGCTTACACCCGTTGTATGCGAACATTAGAATCTATCACACCCGATCATCACGTGGTGCTTCGAAACAACAAACTTTCGCAATGGTGCACAGTTAGGGGAAACACTTTCTTGAAATTTTATGAGGGATCATCTTATTTATGCTACCATCGTTCTACGAAAATAAGATGTAAACATGACAAACATCACATGCAAATCATAAAGTGACATGATATGGCCAATATCATCTTGAGCCTTTGATCTCCATCTTGAGGCATGTCATGATCACCTTCGTCACTGGCATGACACCATGATCTCCATCATCATGATCTTCATCATCGTGTCTTCATGAAGTTGTCTCGCCAACTATTACTTCTACTACTATGGCTAACGGTTTAGCAATAAAGTAAAGTAATTACATGGCGTTATTTATTGACACGCAGGTCATACAATAAATTAAGACAACTCCTATGGCTCCTACCGGTTGTCATACTCATCGACATGCAAGTCGTGATTCCTATTACAAGAACATGATCAATCTCATACATCACATTCTTTTTGGCCATATCACATCACATAGCATACCCTGCAAAAACAAGTTATATGTCCTCTAATTGTTGTTGCATGTTTTACGTGGTTGCTATGGGTTTCTAGCAAGAACGTTTCTTGCCTACGCAAAGCCACAATGGTGATATGCCAATTGCTATTTACCCTTCATAAGGACCCTTTTCATCGAATCCGATCCGACTAAAGTGGGAGAGACTGGCACCCGCTAGCCACCTATATGCAACAAGTGCATGTCAGTCAGTGGAATGTGTCTCACGTAAGCGTACGTGTAAGGTCGGTCCGGGCCGCTTCATCCCACAATACTACCTAAACAAGATAGGACTAGTAACCGTAAGCAAATTGAACAAACCAACGCCCACAACTACTTGTGTTCTACTCGTGCATAGAATCTACGCAATAGACCTAGCTCATGATGCCACTATTGGGGAACGTAGAAGAAATTCAAAATTTTCTACGCATCACCAAGATCATTCTATGGAGATTCTAGCAACAAGATAGGGAGAGGATGAGCATCTTCATACCTTTAAATATCGCTAAGCGGAAGCGTTACAAGAACGCGGATGATGGAGTCGTACTCGCGTCGATTCAAATTGCGGAAGATCCGATCTAGCGCCGAACGGATGGTGCATCCATGTTCAACACACGTACAGCCCGGGGACGTCTCTTCCTTCTTGATCCAGCAAGGGGAGAGGAGAAGTTGAGGGAGAACTCCGACAGCACGACGGCGTGGTGGTGGTGGAGCTCATGGTTCTCCAGCAGGGCTTCCCTGAGCACTATGGAGGAGGAGGAAGTGTTGGAGGAGGGTGGGGCTGTGCTAGGGGAAGGGTGTGGCTGCCCTCCCACCCCCTCACTATATATAGGGGGAAGGGGAGAGGGTCCCGGCCCCTCTATATGGATCTAGAGGAGGGGGCGGCGGCCAGGGGAAACCCTAGATGGGTTTGGGCGCCCCCACCCCCTAGGAAACTTGCCCCTCAAGCCGGGAGGGGCGGCTGCCCTAGGGGTGGCGCCCTCACCTCTCCAGGTCACGTGAGATGGGGTGGGAGGGGTGCTCAGCCCCTTAGTGGGCTGATGTGCCCCCTCCCCTTGGCCCATAAGGCCCACCAACGCTTGTCGAGGCCTCTGAAACCCTTTCGGACACGCTGGTCATCACCTGGTACCCCCGAAACAATTCCGGACTCCAATACTCTTCGTCCAATATACTGATCTTTACCTCTGGACCATTCTGGAGCTCCTCGTCACATCCGCGATCTCATCTGGGACACCGAACAACCTTCGGTAACCACATACTATTTCCCTAACAACTCTAGTGTCACCAAACCATAAGTGTGTAGACCCTACGGGTTTGGGAACCATGCAGACATGACCGAGACACCTCTCTGGCCAATAACCGATAGCGGGATCTAGATACCCATATTGGCTCCCACATGTTCCACGATGATCTCATCGGATGAACCACGATGTCGAGGATTCAGTCAATCCCGTACACAATTCCCTTTGTCTATCAGTATGTTACTTGCCCGAGATTCGATCATCGGTATCCCAATACCTCGTTCAATCTCGTTACTGGCAAGTCACTTTACTTGTTCCATAATGCATGATCCCATGACTAACTACTTAGTCACATTGAGATCATTATGATGATGCATTACCGAGTGGGCCTAGAGATACCTCTCCGTCATACGGAGTGACAAATCCCAGTTTCAATTCGTGCCAACCCAACAGACACTTTCGGAGATACCTGTAGTGCACCTTTATAGCCACCAAGTTACGTTGTGACATTTGGTACACCCAAAGCATTCCTACGGTATCCGGGAGTTGCACAATCTCATGGTCTAAGGAAATGATACTTTACATTAGAAAAGCTCTTAGCAAACGAACTACACGATCTTGTGCTATGCTTATGATTGGGTCTTGTCCATCACATCATTCTCCTAATGATGTGATCCCATTATCAATGACATTCAATGTCCATGGTCAGGAAACCATAACCATCTATTGATCAACGAGCTAGTCAACTAGAGGCTCACTAGGGACATGTTGTGGTCTATGTATTCACACATGTATTACGGTTTCCAGTTAATACAATTATAGCATGAACAATAGACAATTATCATGAACAAGGAAATATAATAATAACCATTTTATTATTGCCTCTAGGGCATATTTCCAACAGATGGGGGAGCAGCAGAGGTGTGCGATTCTTGGCCGGTGTTTGGCCTCGTTTAAATAGGAGATTAAATAGACGGCAGACGGGAGGAGCTCGGCCGGCGTTGCATTTAATGTCGGCCCGGTCATGAACGGACGTGTGTCCAGAGTGGGTTTCTCAGCTTCCACACGTGCGGGTTTCATGGAGGCGTTTGAATGCGGCAAGGACGTGTGTTCAGCCGGGCGTGCAGCGAGTGGCGCCCTGGACTCTGACGTAGGACACCGCGTTGTTCTTCCACTGACGTGTGGGCTCTTTGGGTACATGGCCTACATGTCAGTGACCCAACGCAGGCAGCACACAGCAGAGGAACCTTTGGTGGGCCAGGGCGGTCAGAAGCGGGCATTTCATAACCCGATGATTGTTCATTGAGTGTGACGTTATATTTTTCATGTAGATAAGCCTGTTGATAGCCCGTTCCATACGTTGTGATTCATAAAGACCGCTGCAAACATCAATGTTCTGTATATCACAGATAAGATTGATTAATACCCGTAACAATCCTTGTCATTAACAAAGGGTGCATGCACGTATAGGTTGAGTGTGTGTCTTGCGTTGTGTGTTGTATGCATGCAGGCGTCCGAGTGTTGCGTGCGTGCAAGGGTACGTTTCAACATTTCATGCATGTGTGTGTACATGCGTGTGTTTGTGAGTGCATGTATACGTGTCAGTGTTGCACGCTTGCATGTGTGCATGTGTTCGTTATGTGTACATGTCAGTGTTGCACGCCTTCATGCGTGCGTGTCTTGCGTGTGTGCATGTGTACGTGCGGGGTGAGGCTACACGTCAGTCGACTGACTTTTTCATCTCTGGTCATTAGATTTTCTAGTCGCTGGATATGAAATCAAGGGCTTGCAGTTTATCATCAAACTCCCCCCCCCGAGCCGCCAGCCACCACCGGCGGCTGGCCCGCACCGCCACGCCGCCTTGAAACCATGCCCCACCGTCGGTCCGCTGCTGCACCGGCCATCCCTCTAGCCGACCCCCCCCCCCCCCCCCCCGCCGAGCCGAGCTTTTTCACCAGCGATCCCCACCCCACCGCCCAATCAACACCCCGCCCCCACCGTCGGCGTCTGCCAACCAGAGGTCTCACAACTTCGAATACCCACCGACCACTAATTTATTACCATTTCTGTCCTTCATATACGCCCTGACGGGTGGGCCCTATGGTAATGTGCGCTGCTGAATGTGGACTGTTTGACTAGTCAATTGATTGTGTCATTAACAAATTACGGAGCTGTATGGTGAGCCAGTGACCATATAATCACCCTAAAATGTACTCCCTCCGTTCCCAATTATTTGTTTTTCTAGACATTTCAAATGGTTAGAACATACGGATATATGTAGACATATTTTAGAGTGTAGATTCGCTTATTTTGCTTTGTATGTAGTGATTTGTTGTAATCTCTAGAAAGACAAATATTTAGGAATGGAGGGATTATTTTATTAACACAGTACAGACTCAAACTACCATTTATTTCTTTCATATACGGGCTGACAGGTAGGCCCCACGGTTACGCACCCCGCTGGTGCAACACTAGTTGCGCCACGTGGAACGTTTGAATGGTCAATTGATTGTGTCATCAACAAAATACGGAGTTGTACGGGTGAGCCAATGACCGTATAATCATGACATGTACTCCCTCCGTTCCTAATTATAAGTCTTTGTAGATATTCTACTATGGACCACCTACAGATGTATATAGATGTATTTTAAAGTGCAGATTCACTCATTTTGCTCTGTATGTAGTCCATAGTGAAATCTCTACAAAGACTTATATTTAGGAACAGAGGGAGTATTCTTTTAACACGATACAGACGCAAGGACTCATATATACGCGCAAGCACTCACCGCTATAAGCACACACACGTAGACCCTACCCCTATGAGCACCTTCGAGAGAGTGAGCCAGCATATGATCTTGAGATTTTACGAAGTAACCATAGGTGCCTCGTAATTGAGTGGAACGTCTCCTCTCACAGAACGCACATCGCCGAAAAATACTGAAATTAACACATGATCAATGCGAGAAGCGGGACTTTAACCCTGGTGGGCTCGAGAAACCACAGTCCTCCTAACCATCCAACCACATGCTGGTTAGCACGACAAAATGTATGTGGTGACCGTGATGAGCTTATTCTGAAGTCCAGTGACCATATCATGCTTTTGCTTCAAATAAAATGACCGTAACTGTCATCAACAAAATACGGAGCACACATCAAATGCAAAGTTCGTCAGTGTCATTAAGAAAATATGGAGACGTATCGTGAGCTAGATACCGTATGATCAGCACAAGAATGTATACGGTGACCGTAATGAGCATATTCTGAAGTCCAGTGACTGTATAGTGCTTTAGCTTGAAATACATTGTCCGTCACGCGTGAATGTGTCGTGGGCATGCATACTTTTAGAGGGCCGAGAGATAGTTTGTGTGCGTACGTGAAAGTGGTGTAGAAAGAGGGGGTGTCCCGTGGAGACAAGGATAGATATGCCCTTTGTTTCTCTTTCCCATGACTAATATTTTAGGAGAATATATAAACATTCACAATGTAGAACAAATATTTTTGGATGCACCATGCAATTAACTTTCATGTATAACATTGTACTATTGTATATGCTTATTTTCTTAGTGGTCGATTACGTGTATGGTGTGGTGTGCACATCATTTCTAGTTGTGGTGGGTCAACATGAGGACTCATGGGTCGGTTCCATCCGGTGCCACATATAGGTTGGACCGAGACGCGTTATACGAAGACCCATGTGGAGGACTCAGCGTACAACACGAAGCTACCAGAGTCGCGGAGGACTCTATCCCCACTAGTGATAAGCCGACTATATATGATTTGTAACCCTAGGCCCCCAGTATCTTATAGAAGCTTGTGGGCTAGTTCGTCGATCGTATACACACACGCACAATGCCTGGTATTCACGTGTAGTTTTTACACACCCCTATCACTAATATACAGTACTAGGAGTAGGCTTTTTCCTCAATTGCAAGGTTCCGAACTAGGGTAAAACTTTGCATCGTATTACCATCGAGCCTAACAGTCAGGGATATCCTACCGAATGATATGATGGAATCATATCTGCCAATTACTAAGAGAGAGGTGTTTCTGGGGGGGGGGGGGCAATGTGTGCGAGAGAGGCCTAAAGATAATGTGCATGCGGGAGACACGTAGGCACATATATGTGCATATAGAGGGCTAGTAGAGATCGTGCGTGTGTATATATGCATGTGAGAGAAATAGTGTTTTCCAACTGAGATTAGTGAAAAGAGTGGTACATAGTAGTCAGAAAGAGAGAGAGAGAGAGAAAGAGAGAGAGAGAGAGAGAGAGAGAGAGAGAGAGAGATACAGAGAGAGCATGTGTGTGAGACACCCCGACGCCCCAAGAGAGATTGTGAGCATGTGTGAAAGAGAAATGCCGATGCATATAAAGTGTGTGCACTTATGCATTAGATAGAGAGATATATAGCGTGCTTGTGAGAACGGGCCGAGGCATAGTGCATCTACGTGTAAAAGGAGGTTCTACGCATTAAATTAAAATATAAATGGCATTATTATTTTTGGATGAGATCATGAATTTTGCAAATTGCGTATGGACGAAAATTGGTCTATCAGACACCCATACTCTATTGAATTCCAGCATGTGCGTGTGTTTATTTCATATTATTGATCCATAGAGTGAGAGCAGTTTGAAATACAGGCAATGGATGCTTTTGCAATTCATATATAAACATTAATTAGTGCACTCCATGTTGTTAGTGTCAAGCACTTTATACATTTGTCACTTGCATGGATTCATTCCAAATTGCTAGCTACGAAATAGAATACATGTCGAATTCAACATAAAGGGGGTTTCGAAGATTCAAATTCATAGGAAGTGCATTCATCTATTTGAACCCGAGATAATGGCATTTGTAAATCAGATGTAAAAGGGGGCATCAATCTTTGTTGTGCGTTTGAACATGCTATATATATATATTAATACGCATGTCTAACTTTTTTTTTGCAACCAAGGAGATTATACTGGAACCATGCATGAGCTGAGGTAAGTTGCATATTTTTTAATATATACTCGTGTACAATGTATATTCAAATGTACCCCCTCCATTCCAAAATAATCATAAATTTAGGATTTTCAAGAGTAAAGATTTGTGAAGTTTGACAATTCCTGAAAGTTCAGTTCAAGAGAACCGAAAATGTTAATGCTTCTGCTCCCAAATATTGAACGAAGCGCCAAATAGGCCTCTGGTCACCTGAAACCGCGTGAGACTAATGTTTGGTGGTAGGAAATTACTGTCCTGACTCTGGCCCGTGTAGCCTATCGGCCCGATGTCCAAAGGTCTAAACCGAGGTAGGTTTGTAACTTCACCAAGACGCTAGTCTCAACCGCCTCCGAGAAGCATTCATACGCCGTGGGTGCCTAAACACCCATGCGCTTGATCGAAATGTATCCCGCCCACATTTGGGACACCTGAGATTACTGTCCTACCCCCAATCCGCAATATGTCCAAAATTTTAGATGGGGGCAAAGTTTGTAAATTTCCCCAAATTTCAAACAAGCGCATCTCAAACCGAACCATCATTCCCTCTTAGTTCCCCGCCTCCCTCCGTTTCCCCATTCATACTCTGTGGGAGCCAAAACACCCTCTCCACCAGCCGCGAAACCCCAGCCTCCTCCATCCTCCACCCCATAGCGCCCAATCCACTGCCGCCCTCCTCCATCACGCCGGAGCCGGTACCCCGACGTCGTCGTCCAACACAACCGCAATAGCAACCGCAACGTCCTCAAGGACTTGGCAGCTGAAGCCGAGGCAGAGCTGCCTCCACGATGCCGATGCCGACGTGCACCGTACCACAACCGCTCTGACCACACTGTCATGCACCTCACTGCTGCCGCTCCACTGTCGCAACCATCCACCGCACCGGAGCTGTTCCCGCTACACCGTCATTCACCGCCTTGAATCTGGTTGCCCGCTGCCGACAGATGGCCACCGCACCACACTCAACAACTTGGCCATGGGTTCGCACAAGGCTCCACCGTCCTCCACAATTTCTCATTTCTAGCGAACCACAAGAAGATCATTAGCAAAACAGAAGGAGGACACAACACTGCCAGCAGAACGAGGTATTCCTCTTCCCTTATTCGTGCAAATCTTACGTCTCTGCTCACACCGTATTCATCCCACGAAATAAACTAGTTGAGCACTTCTTACTGCATCTTCTTCGTGATACTAAATACATGATGTTTCCTCCCTTTACTATCTCACCTTTGCTAGAGGTCAGTAGCCCGCCTGGATTTCAATTCAGGGTCAGTCGAACCGCAATTAAAAGAAGCACCACCCGCTTAGGCGCGCGGAGCAACTAGTCCGCCTGTTCGCCGAGGAAACGGTACATCATTGTCTATCATAGGGGTGTGGGGCGCAGAAGCTGGTTGCACCCAATCTGGAGGTCGGCGGGGCTTGAATGGATGGCCGGGGGGCTGTGCCAAGCACGACAATGCGGTGAGGTCGAGGGGAGGGCGCAGGCAGGGGACTAGGCCGGTGGTCGCTGGCGTTTCGAGGAAGATCGTCAACACTGACTGGCTGGAGGTAGATGAAGGCGATCTGCCCATTCTTTGTACATCGAACGGTACAGAAAAAATGGACTGACCCATTTGTTTTCAGTTGACTATTATTTTCATAGGATCCTGTAGTAATTTAGTGTTCCATGCATGTTGTAGAGCTATCATATGTCTCCCGTCATTTAATTCTCATCGACTTGCTATGTGCTACCTTTACACTGTACTAATTGTGCACACACTTCACCCATACTCACACTATTGTTTTTTATGCATGGGTATTTCAGACTCTGACGTGGTGTTGATGAATGCAGAAAAGAAAAGACAGAAGTCGCTGTAGTGTAATTCCAAGATAAGCACTAAGCGTTTCAGCGCTCTAAAGGGTGCAGTGTCAGAAGTTGGAGAAGTAAACGTAGCTCTGCGGTTGATGATCTCAATTGCCACACACAACCATCCCAGGTGCTTGCTTTAACTTCGTGCTGTCAAATGTGGTTGCATGTTGCATATGGTGTCTAGCTTGTATTGCTTCCAATTTGGTTAAATTGCATCTGCTTACTTTACACATTATTCCTTTGATGATGACATGCCTTCCTATTTTTGATACATACTACATATGTCTATGAACCATGTTCGTACATCAAACTAATGCTCTTTTGTATCCCTCGTTAATCATTTATGATGAGACAGTCACCCCAGTGGGTTACTGTGATACACCCTACTCGTTTAAAGAGTGCAATGTCATCCTCCCCACATGATTCTCAAGAAACATCAAGGCTAAATGAAGATAGTCAACGTAGCTCTCTAGTTGATGACTGCAATTCCCCCACACCACCATCGCAGGTGCTTGCTCTTACTTGGCAGTTTGATATGTGGTTGCATGTTGCATATGGTGTCTACCTTGTAATGCTTCTAATTAGGGTAAATTGCATCTGCTTAGTTAACACATTATACCTGTGAATATGACATGCCTTCCTGTTTTTGGTACATACTACGTCTTTCTATTAACCATGTTCTTACATGAAACTACTTTTCTTATGTATCCCTCATCAATCACTTCTGATGATACACCTTCAAGTTGACAGTGTAATATTGGTTGCATCTTGCATATCATTTCAAACATGTATTTCCTCTAATTTGTTGAAGTGCCACTGATAATGAGACACGTCTAACTTGGTAGAGTGATTTTGGTTGGATCTTTCATATGCTGTCTAGATTGCATTGCTTCCAATTTGTTGAAATGCCTTCTGCTTAGCATTTTTCATACATATTCCATCCTCCTACAATGTGGTTTCCATACATAAAAGTTGTGTTCGTTAGTATGATGCATCAACGAATTTGGAAGTGCGAATTTCATTCCTTTTTCTTGTGTGTTTACTCGAAAAGGCAAAATCTGAAAGGATGAAGGCATGGAATGATGGTGGTCCTCTGGAGCAACCAAAACAAATGATCTCTGCAGATTCTCCTGCTACTCGTACTGCAGTGCTAGTTCCAAATCTCATCTCCCCTACTCCACAACCCATGGTGCTTGCTCTAACATGGCAGTGAGATATCTGGTTGCATGTTGCTTATGGTGCCTAGCTTGTATTGCTCCTAATTTGTTAAATTGCATCTCCTTAGCTTACACATTATACATGTGAATATGACACGCCTTCCTGTTTTTGGTATGTACTACATCTGCCTATCACACTATGTTCTTAAATCAAACTACTGTTCTTGTGTATCCTGCATCTATCGCTTATGATGAGACGCTCACGCCCGGGTTAATATGAGACACGCTACTCTTATAAAGAATGCAATTTCATCCTCTCCACATGATTCTCAAGAAACAGCAAGCCTAAATGAAGATATTGAGCGTTGCTTTGTACTTGAAGACCGCACTTCCCCTACACCACCATCACATGTGCTTGCTCTAACTTCGCAGTATGATATGTGGTTGCATGTTGCATGAAGTGTCTAGCTTGTAATGCTTCTAATTAGGGTAAATTGCATCTGCTTAGTTTACACATTATACCTGTGAATATGACATGCCTTCCTATTTTTGGTACATACTACATCTATGTGTTAACCTTATTCTTACATGAAACTACCTGTCTTCTGTATTCTGCATCAATCACTTACGACGAGTCACCTTTATTCGTTTCGTATTGCATATTATTTCTAGCCTGTTGTCATGTATTACTTCTAATTTGGTCAAATACATTTGTTAGGGCACCCTTTTAATTTGGCAGAGTGATATTGGTTTCATATTTCATATGGTTTCTAGCTTGCATTGATTCTAACAAGTTCATGTACCTTGTGCTTAGTTTACACTTTATACATCATACATGTCAATATGTCACGCCGTCCTATTTTTCATACATATTCCATCCTCCTATCATGTGGCTGCCTTACATGAAAGTAGTGTTCGTCAGTATCATGCATCAATGAGTTCTGAAGAGAAAATTTTATTCCTTTTTCTTGTGGGTTTGACTTGACAAGGCAAAATCAAGAAAGAGGAAGGAAAAGAGTAAGGAAGGCGAGATGGTGGTCCTCTGCAGCAACATAAACAGAGCATCTGTACTGATTCTCCTTGTAATAATAGTGCATTACAAGGTCCAAGTCTCCGCTCCCCTACTCCACCATCCAAGGTGCTTGCTCTAACTTGGCAGTGTGATATATGGTTGCATGTTGCATATGGTGTCTAGCTGAACCTATTTGCTTATTTATAAAGCTGGCCTTATGCATCCTTCTGATGCAGAGGCCCGGGAGTCCCCCCTTTTCAGAAAAAAATATGGTGTCTAGCTTGTACTGCTTCCTAATTAGTGTAAACTGCATCTGCTTAGCTTACACATGATACTTGTGAATATGACATGCTTTCCTGTTTTTGGTACATACTATATTTGTCTATCACACCATGTTCTTACATGAAACTACTCTTCTTGTGTATCCTGCATCAGTCACTTATGATGGGACACCTTTAAGTTGGCAGTGTGATATTGGTTTGCGTCTTGAATATGATTTCTAGCATATATTGCTTCTAGTTTGATGAACGCCACCTATGACGAGATAGTTTTAACTTGGAAGAGTGATATTGATTGCACCTTCCATATGGTCTCTAGTTTGCAGTGCTTCTAAATTGTTGAAGTGCCTTCTGCTTAGTTACCACATCATAGGTGTGAATATGTCAAGTCGTCCATTTTTTTTGTACATATTCCATCCTCGTATCATCACTTTGACTTTCATCAGAGTAGTGTTCGTCAGTATCATGCATGAATGAGTTCTGAAGAGCGAATTATATTCCTTTTTCTTCTCGGTTTGACCTCGCAATGCAAAATCAATAAAGCTGAAGGAAATTGGCAAGGCATTGGATGATGGTGGTCCTTCCAAGCAACTGAAATGGAGGTTCTCTACAGATTTTACTCTGCCATCCTCCCAACAAGATTCGCAAGACAACGCAAGGCTAAACAGTCAACTTAGCTGCGTAGATGATGAGCACATCTCCCCTACTCCACCATCACATGTGCTTGCTCTAACTTGGCACTATTATATGTGGTTGCATGTTGCGTATGATGTCTAACTTCTATTGCTTCTAACTTTGTTGAATTGCATCTGCTTACTTTACACATAATGCCTGTGAATATGACATGTGTTCCTGTTTCTAGAACATACTATATCTGATCACACAATGTTCTTACATCAGACTACTGTTCTTGCATATCCCGCATCAGTCACTTATGATAAGGCACCTTTAAGTCACCACTGTGATATTGGTTGTGTCTTGCATATGATTTCTAGCATGTACTGCTTCTAATTTGTTGAAACGCCATATAGTTTGAACTTGGCAAAGTGATATTGGTTGCATCTTTCATGTGGTGCCTAGCTTGCAGTGCTTCTAATTTGTTGAAATGCCTTCTGCTTAGTTACCACATCATAGGTGTGAATATGTCATGACATCTTGTTTTTCATACATATTCCATCCTCGCATCATGTGTTTGCATTTCATCTGAGTAGTGTTCATCGGTATCATGCATGAATGAGTTCTGAAGAGCGAATTATATTCCTTATTCTTATCGGTTTGACTTCACAATGCAAAATCATTACAGTTGAAGGAAATTAGTCCGGCAGTGGATGATGGTGGTCCTTTGGAGCAACTCAAATAGGGGGTCTCTACAGATTCTACTCCGTCATCCTCCCAACAATATTCCCAAGACAACACAAGGCTGCACAGTCAACGTAGTTGTGTTGATGATGAGCACATCTCCCCTACTCCACCATCACAGGTGCTTGCTCTAACTTGGCACAATTATATGTGGTTGCATGTTGCGTATGATGTCTAGCTTGTATTGCTTCTAACTTTGTTGAATTGCATCTGCTTACTTTACACATAATGCCTATGAATATGACACGTGTTCCTGTTTCTAGAACATACGAGTACATGATGAGCACATCTCCCCTACTCCACCATCACATGTGCTTGCTCTAAATTGGAACTGTTATATGTGGTTGCGTTTTCCGTATGATGTCTAGTTTGTATTGCTTCTGATTGCATCTGCGTAGCTTACCACTTATACCTGCAACGGTCACTTACCCATAAGATAGACTTAACTTGGGATTGTGACGTAGGTTGCATCTTGCATTGTCTTCTAGCTTGTACTACTTCTAATTTCTTGAAATGGCACTTATGACTAGACACTTCTTACCTAATAGAGTGATATTGGTTGCATGTTCATATGGTTCCTAGCTTTCATTTCTTCTAATTTTGTTGAAATGCCTTCTGCTTACTGTTTTTTCATACATATTTCAGCCTCCTATCGTACATGTGAATTTGAAACACTATATATTTTTGTATATATTCCATCCTTCTATCTTGCGCTTGCCTTACATCAAAGTAGTGTTCGTCTATATCATGCATCAACCAGTTATGCAGAGCTAATTTTATTCATCTTCTTGTGGTTTTGACTTCATAAGGCAGTATCAGAAAATAGGAAGGAAAAGAGTAAGTTAGGGGATGTTGGTGGTCCTCCGCACTGACGCAAACAGAGACTCTCTAGATTTTCCACTGCTACTGCTAATGAAGTTGAAGTCCCAAGTCTACATGATGAGTTAATCTCCCATACTCCACCATCTCAGGTGCTTGCTCTAAGTTGACAGTGTGATAATTGGTTTCATGTTGCATATGTTGTCTAGCCTGTATTTCTTCTATTTTGATTAAATTGCACCTCCTGAGTTTATACATTATACATGTGCATATGACATGGCTTTCTGTGTCTAGAATACACTACATCTATCTATCATACCATGTTCTTACATCAAAGTACTGCTATTGTGTATCCTGCATCAGTCACACATGACTGGACGCTTTTAACATGGCAGTTTGATAGTGGTTGCATCTTGCATTGATTTCTATGTTGTACTGCTTCTAATTTTTCGAATTTCCACTTATGACAAGACACTTTTAACTTGGCAGAGTAATATTGGTTGCATCTTTCATATGGTGTCAAACTTGCATTACTTCTATTTTCTTGAATATCCTTCTGCTTAGTTTACACGTCGTAGCTGTGAATATGTCATGTCGTCCTATTTTTCTTACATATTCCATCCTCAATCGTTGTCTTAAATCAAAGTATTGCTTGTCTGTATCATGCATCAATGAGTTCTGAAGAGCGATTTTATTCTTTTGTGTTGTGGGTACGGCTTGACATGGCAAAGTCAAAAAAGAGCAAGGAAAATAATATAGTAGGGAGTGGTGTTACTCGTCGGGTGAAACGGAAACGGATTTGCCGTCGAGATTCTGCTGGTACTTATAGTGCAGTAGAAGGTCCAAGTCCACCGGCTAAATCTACAAACACAGTATCACCTGCTCCACCATCTGCAGCATCCGCTTCAACTATACCAGCATATCAATGAGTTACTCGTTCGTTTGCTCCGGAACTAGCCCGTTCCCAAGCTACCTTCACAACAAACACTACTTCCGAAGCACTACTGACACAATAGGACTTGGCAAGATCAGATGAACCTCATGAGCATCAACACCAAGATGGTACCTGATGTAACGCCCCTGATCCGATGCGCCAGGTGTCCGCCAATTATTCGCCGTCATTGCCATGTCATTTGCTTGCGTGTTGCATTTTTCCATGTCATCATGTGCATCTCATTTTGCATACGTGTTCGTCTCATGCATCCGAGCATTTTCCCCGTTGTCCGTTTTGCAATCTGACACTCCTATGTCACCCGACGCCCCCTTTTTCCTCTTTTCATGTGCGGGTGTTAAACGTTCTCGGAATGGCCCGAGGTTTGCCAAGCGGCCTTGGTATACCACCGGTAGACCGCCTGTCAAGTTTCGTGCCATTTGGAGTCCATTTGATACTCCAACGGTTAACCGGGGAACCGTAAAGGCCTCGTGTGTGTTGCAGCTCAACACCCCTTCAAAGTGGCCCATAACCCATCCAAACCCCCTCCATGCTCTCGGTCGTTCAATCATGCTCGTGTGGGTGAAATCCGCACTCCATTTGAAGTCTCCTAGCTCCCTCTACCTATTTATATGTCCCTCTCCCCCAAAATCTCGGATGAAAACACCCCAAACCCTAGCCCCTTCTTCCTCCGCGCGCCGGACACATCCGCCCGGTGCCGGACACATCCGCCGCCGTCCCTCGGCGAATCAGAGGGCACCACCTCGTCCGCGCCCGCCGTCTCTCTCCTCCGCCGCCGCCAGGGCCCACGGGCCCCAGATCCGGCCCGGTGGGCTTGAGCCGCCGCCCGCCGCCGCTGGTGCGGGCCCGCATCTCCCGCGCCACTGCGTCCTTCGCCGGACCCCGCCGCCGTCTGCCTCCCATGCCGGCGCCGCTCCTCGCCGGTGACCGGACGTCGCCCCGCCGCCCTTCGCCGCCCTCCGCCGCCGAGCGCCACGCCACCGAGCGCGCCTCCAGCGCCGGCGCCCCCTCATCGACCCTGCCGCCCCGTCGAGTGTTGTCTCCTCGCCGGCCCCGCCGCCCGCCGGCGCGCCTCTTCCCCCGCCACCTCGGAGCTCCGCCCTTCCGCCGGCCGTCCCCGGCCTCCCCCCGACCATCTCCCTCGTCGCCGTTGACCGGATCCGCTGCCTCGTCTCGCATGCCCGGGTAAACCCTAGATCTGGGAGGTATAAAAACGTCCAAGTCCTGAAAACTTTGCATTCTAGGGCCATGTTCATCGCATCATAACTTGTTGCTCGCTGCTCCATTTCATGCGTGTGTTATATCAAAATGTTCATAATGAGATGCTCTTCATTTCATTCCATTGTGCCATGCTTGTTTGACTTCATCTTGATGCCTAAATCATCGTTGCAAGAGTGCTATATAATGTTGTTTGCTGTCTGTTAACAGAACATGCTCATTTGTCATTTTTTCCATGTTTAATGTGTGCCTCCTATGAGCATGAGCTGTACATGTGTTTTATACTACCTCATGCCATCTTTACAGTGGTGCCATCCATGTATTTTGTGAGTCTTGTAGTGAGTGCATTGAGCTCGTGAAGTATGGTACTTGTTGTCGCTGTTTTGCTAGGCTGAATCTGCTATATCATGATGCTATGTAAATCTGCTGCTACAAGTCATTCTGCGCATAATCTGGAGATGTTCACTAAGGATGTTTTGTTAAACATGTCATGCTCTATCCATACATGCCCCTGGTTGCATTTATAGCATGTTGTAGCTTATTGTTATCATGCTCTAAAGTTGATAAATAATGTTGTTGTCAGCCTGTTAACATTAAGTTCAGTTTTTCCATGAGCTTTTCTAGTGATCCGTGCACCCTATGAACTTGCCCTTGCCATGCTTAGCTTTATAAATATGTCTTACTACTGGTAATCACCTTTTCATACCATGTATTGCTCTGTGTTGAGTGGTACAAGCTCACCAACATGCCTACTTATCGTTGTTCCTGCCATGTTTGAATCTGTCATATCATTTGCCATGTTTACATGGGTGCCATCATATCTTCTGTACCTTTTGGGCTCATGGTCAGTAAAGGACATTTGTTCTATGCATTTAGATGTGTCATGCCATGCCTTAAGTTTCTATGATAAGTTCCTGTAGCATGTTGTTTTATAGTTCTAAACGTTGCAACCTGATGTTATTGTCTGCCAAGTCTGAAACTGTTATTATTTGCAATCTTGCCATGTGTTTTTGAGCATGTTCTAGTGATTTCTGGAGATAGCTCAGTGTTCATGTTTTGTCATGCTTTATCTGTACATCATGTCCATGCCTTTTGTTTCCATATTGTGGTAATGTAGAATGTTGTTTTGGTGCTTGGAATATGCCTAGTTGCTGTTTTGGACAGCATGCCCTTTAACCTTGTATAGAGTGTATGTGTTGAACCCTTGCTCCGTTTTGAGTGTGCTCTATATGAAACTTGCTTAGAATTGCATGTAGTTTCATATTATCATGTTGCATCCATGTTTTGAGAGTGTTTGCTTGATGTTTGTATGCATTTTGCATCAATGCCATGTTTAACTTGTTTTGCTCATATCTTCTAGGCCGTAGCTCCAAATCTAATGAACTTTATATGTAACTTGACTAGAATCTCGTGTAGATCATCTTGGTGCATCTTAACTTGCTGTTTAACAACTTGAACATAAGGTTTATTCAGATCTGGACCAATTTCGAAATTTGCATATGAGGACTTACCGGAATTGTTATATGTTGTTTCCGGCCTCATTTAAACTTGCTTTGATATGTTGTTCTTGTATGCATCATCTCTTGCCATGAGTAGCTCCATGTAGCTTTGTCATGCATCATGCTTGGTTGAGCATCATGTCTTGTATATGTCTGGTGTGTTTACCATGTTGTGCTTCTTCTTGATAGTTCATGTTTCGTTGCGATCGTGAGGATTTGTTCGTCTACGCTTGGTTCGGCTTCATCTGTTCGGCTCCTTCATGGGCTCGTTCTTCTTCCTAGCAGGATTTCAGGCAAGATGACCGCTACCCTGGATCTCACTACTATCATTGCTATGCTAGTTGCTTCGTTCTATCGCTTTGCTGCACTACCTATCTTTTGCTCTTCAAGCCTCCCAAATTGCCATGTCAGCCTCTAACCTTTTTCACCCTTCCTAGCAAATCGTTGTTTGGCTATGTTACCGCTTTTGCTCAGCCCCTCTTATAGCGTTGTTAGTTGCAGGTGAAGTTGAAGATTGCTCCATGGTGGACAGAATTATGTTGGGATATCACAATATCTCTTATTTAACTAATGCATCTATATACTTGGTGAAGGGTGGAAGACTCGGCCTTATGCCTGGTGTTTTGTTCCACTCTTGCCGCCCTAGTTTCTGTCATATCGGTATTATGTTCCCGGATTTTGCGTCCCTAACGCGGTTGGGTGATTTATGGGACCCCCTTGACAGTTCGCTTTGAATAAAACTCCTCCAGCAAGGCCCAACCTTGGTTTTACAATTTGCCTCACCACCACCTACTTTTCCCTTGGGAGTAATTAACCCAAGGGTCATCTTTGTTTTAGCCCCCCCCCCTCGGGCCAATGCTTGTCTAAGTATTGGTCCGAACTGGGCAGACTGCGGGGCCACCTTGGGGAAACTCAAGGGCTAGTTTTACTCGTAGGCTGACCTATCCGGTGTTGCCCTGAGAACGAGATATGTGCAGCTCCTATCGGGATTGTCGGTGCATCGGGCGGTATTGCTGGTCTTGTTTTACCATTGTCGAAAAGTCTTGTAACCGGGATTCCGAGACTGATCGGGTCTTCCCGGGAGAAGGAATATCCTTCATTGATCGCGAGAGCTTATCATGGGCTAAGTTGGGACACCCCTGCAGGGTATTATCTTTCGAAAGCCGTGCCCGGGATTATGTGGCAGATGGGAATTTATTAATGTCCGGTTGTAGACAACTTGACAACAGATCCGAATTAAAACGCATCAACCGCGTGTGTAGCCGTGATGGTCTCTTTTCGGCGTAGTCCGGGAAGTGAACACAGTTTTGGGTTATGTTTGACGTAAGTAGGAGTTCAGAATCACTTCTTAATCATTGCTAGCTTCACGACCGTTCCATTGCTTCTCTTCTCGCTCTTATTTGCGTATGTTAGCCACCATATCATGCTTAGTCACTGCTGCAACCTCACCACTTTACCCCTTCCTTACCCATTAAGCTTTGCTAGTCTTGATACCCATGGTAATGGGATTGCTGAGTCCTCGTGGCTCACAGATTACTACAACAACAGTTGCAGGTACAGGTTATGCGATGATCATGACGCGAGAGCGATGTTTGCTTGTTTTGGAGTTCTTCTTATGCTTCTTCTTTGATCAGGGGGTAGCTTCCAGGTCGGCAGCCTGGGCTAGCAGGGTGGATGTTGTTTGAGTTTTTGTTTGTGTTTCATCCGTAGTCGGATGGTGCTCTTATGTAAGATGATGTTGTATTCGTATGTCATTGTATGCCTTTTGTATGTATCCCCATCTATTATGAAATGTTGATGTAATGATATCCACCTTGCAAAAGCATTTCAATATGCGGTTCTATCCTTGGTGGGACCTTCGAGTCTCTTTAGGATAGTATCGCATATTGGGCGTGACAAGTTGGTATCAGAGCCTCGACCGACCATAGGAGCCCCCTTGATTGATCGTGTAGTTTGGCCGTTGTCGTGTCTAGAAGAAAACTGTTTTTAGAGTCTAGTGATATCGTAGAGTAGGATTTCTTTTTACTCCTCAGCCTCTTCGTCGCTCTGGTGAGGAATCTTGACGTAGGTGTTTTGAATTACTCCTCTTCCCCTTCAAATTTTTATTTAGGTTCACGCAGTTGGTTTTCCGATCGTTGGTTCTCAGCTCTTTTATCCGGTGCATTTCTCGTAAAGTCGACTCGAGCCTCTTCATCGTTGCCAAGTTGAATCCTCAGTTGCTTTCTTTTTCCACCCGCCCACCCTTTTCTTCTTGGAGCTGGAGTCTGTAATCGAGTATCCATCCTACTCGTGCGAAGCCTTGCTTTCTTTCAACCTGTGTTTTCTCTTCAAGTTATTTGTCGATTTTCCCCTTCCAGGTGCCTTTATTTTTCCCGCCCTCCCACCCTCTTCTCCCCGGAGCCTGAGTCTCTTTCGAGCATCAATTTCATTCGTGTGAAGCCTCTTCAGTCTTTCGTCAATTGTTTCAACCAGTGAATTCTCTTTTTGTTTGACATTCTTCTTCTCTTTTTCTTCTCCGGTGGATTCAATTCTAATTTTCGGTAGTGATTATATTCTTTTCCCCGGCTCAAGTGTTTTCCCTTCTCGTTCGCCTCTCGCTAGTTTATCATTCCGGAGTTCGGAAGACATCTCAGGAGATCCGTCTGGGTTCCAATTAATTCGAGGTTGTCACCTCATTCAAATATTTCATTTGTTCCGGTGCATCATCTATCTATTCAACATCCCTTTCCAATGGTGTTATCTCTTAAGTGGGCCCTAACCCATAGGTCTTTTCCCAGGATCTTACCTGACTCTTCTAATTTTCCTGGAGCTATTCCCAAATTCTTTTCAAAGTGTGACGTAAGAATGAATTTCATTAGTCAGACGCTTTTCCAAGATCGATTTCAAATCATTTCATTGTTGGCTCAACCTTTTCGGTTTTTAGTCTATCGGAGTTTTGGTGGTGTTTCTCGTCATCATTTGAAGACCAAAGAAGAGTTTTTCCTCGAAATCTTGCCTGTTCTCCCGAAGATTCGTGGTTCTAGATTCATGTTATCAGTCTCGAATTATTCCATTTGTCAGATATTCCTTTTCTTACCCATCCAGAGTATGTCAGAAGTTGTTTTCCCGTTTCTTTTCACTGGAGGCCATCATTTTAGCTACCGTTATCCAATTATCCCAGTGCTTCGCTCAAGTGTTCTTTAATCAGCTCATGATCTCTTTGTTCTTTTGCATCTAAATCCCCTCTAGCATATTTCTTCTCCTAATTCTTCCCGGTGATTCATTCTCTTTCATCAGTCATTTTTCTAATTCTTTCCGTGGTTCCTTCAGATTCCTTTTTTCCTTGATTATCATATTAATCCTTTCGTTCTTTTCAATCCTACCGGTGGATCGGGAAGACTTTCTCAAGTTTTGTGCTATATCCCCCCTTAATCCTTTTCATCAAGGATAAGTAGTATGCAAATCAATGGCTTCTCATCAATTTAATTGGTGGAGGATAAGCATAACATAATTATTATTCTTATTTTAGCAAGTTGATTACCCTCTTCCTTTTGGAGTTTGTTCATCATCTCAATTCTCGGTTCGAAGTGTTTTCACCTTTTCTTTTCCGGAGTTCAAATTTCCTCGGTCATTTCGTCGGAACCCCCATCTAAATCATCACAAGGCTCATCTTATTCTTTCATCCTTCATTCTATCTCATCATCCTTTTGTCACTGGAGTTCTTCATGGTGGTTCTTCATGATTTAATTCATTCTTCAGGAGTTCATCAAGACTTTATTGGAGAAATTCAAGTATCTTCTCTTCTCGCATCTCGAAATGTAATTAATTCTTCGTATTCTTTTGAAGTGGAGTTTTGCATTTCTTCGTTCTTCTCAGCTATCAAATCATTTCCGTTGTGGCCGGTTGTCACCTTATGATCTTGAGATGTTACCTATAAGACCACAACAAGCTTATTCTTTTCGTTATTGATTTTCTCAACAACTCCGTTTAAACCTTCCTTCTAAAGATGCTTTCAATTTCATTCGTGGCACAAGTTGTCATTTTCTTCTCCGTTCTTTTCATTCAACTCTTTCAATTCTTTCCGGAGGTTTTGTGTCATGGCTTCATCAAGTATCATTCCATCTTCTCTAGTTCATGTTCTATTCCTACCATTTTCAGTCGGAGTGCTGCCTAAATCATTTCAGTCTTATTCATTCTTATCTCGTTCTAACGGGAGTGGTTTCAGAGTCTATCTGATTCCGTGAGCTTTCGATTCTCGTCATTCTCGTCGTTCCTCTCTTCTTCTCGAGTGCTCTCGATTCTTTGCTTCATCTCTTGAGTTCTTGTTTCACCTCATCCCTTTTCCCTTCTGACTCGGTCCTAAGATCTCGGGACGAGATCTCTTGTTAGTGGAGGAGTGTTGTAACGCCTCAGATCTGATGCGCCAGGTGTCCGCCAGTTATTCGCCATCATTGCCATGTCATTTGCTTGTGTGTTGCATTTTGCCATGTCATCATGTGCATCTCATTTTTCATACGTGTTCGTCTCATGCATTCGAGCATTTTCCCCATTGTCTGTTTTGCAATACGACACTCCTATGTCCCCCGACGCCCCCTTTTGCCTCTTTTCATGTGCGGGTGTTAAACGTTCTCAGAATGGCCTGAGGTTTTCCAAGCAGCCTTGGTATACCACCGGTAGACCGCCCATCAAGTTTCGTGCCATTTGGAGTCCGTTTGATCCTCTAACGGTTAACCAGGGAATTGTAAAGGCCTCGTGTGTGTTGCAGCTCAACACCCCTTCAAAGTGGCCCATAACCCATCCAAACCCCCTCCATGCTCTCGGTCGTTCAATCATGCTCGTGTGGGTGAAACCCGCACTCCATTTGAAGTCTCCTAGCTCCCTCTACCTATTTATATGTCCCTCTCCCCCGAAATCTCGGATGAAAACACCCCAAACCCTAGCCCCTTCTTCCTCCGCGCGTCGGACATGTCCGCCGCCGTCCCTCGGCGAATCAGAGGGCGCCACCTCGTCCGCGCCCGCCCTCTCTCTCCTCCACCGCCGCCAGGGCCCGCGGGGCCCAGATCCGGTCCGCGGGGCCCGAGCCGCCGCCCGCCGCCGCCCGTGCGGGCCCGCATCTCCGGCGCTGTCGTGTCCCTCACTGGACCCCGCCGCCATCCGCCTCCCGTGCCGGCGCCGCTCCTCGCCGGCGACCGAACATCGCCCCGCCACCCTTCACCGCCCTCCGTCGCCGAGTGCCCCGCCGCTGAGCGCGCCTCCAGCGCCAGCGCCCCCTCGTCGACCCCGCCGCCCCGTCGAGCGTCGCCTCCTCGCCGGCCCCGCCGCCCGCCGGCGCGCCTCTTCCCCCGCCACCTCGGAGCTTCGCCCTTATGCCGGCCGTCCCCGGCTATCTCCCTTGTCGCCGTTGACCGGATCCGCTGCCGCCTCATCTTGCATGCCCGGGTAAACCCTAGATCTGGGAGGTATAAAAACGTCCAAGTCCCGAAAACTTTGCATTCTCGTGCCATGTTGATCGCATCATAACTTGTTGCTCGCTGCTCCGTTTTGTGCGTGTGTTATATCAAAATGTTCATAATGAGATGCTATTCATTTCATTCCATTGTGCCATGCTTGTTTGACTCCATCTTGATGCCTGAATCATCATTGCAAGAGTGCTATATAATGTTGTCTGTTGTCTGTTAACAGAACATGCTCATTTGTCATTTTTGCCATGTTTAATGTGTGCCCCCTATGAGCATGAGCTCTACATGTGTTTTATACTACATCATACCATCTTTAAAGTGGCGCCATCCATGTATTTTTGTGAATCTTGTAGTGAGTGCATTGAGCTCGTGAAGTAAGGTACTTGTTGTTGCTGTTTTGCTAGGCTGAATCTGCTATATCATGATTCTATGTAAGCGTGCTTCTACAAGTAATTTTATGCATAATCTGGAGATGTTCACTATGGATGTTTTGTTAAACATGTCATGCTCTATCCATACATGCCCTGTTTGCATTTATAGCCTGTTGTGGCTTGTTGTTATCATGCTATAAAGTTGCTAAATAATGTTGTTGTTAGGCTGTTAACATTAAGTTTAGTTTTGCCATGAGCTTTGCTAGTGATCCATGCACCCTATGAACTTGCCCTTGCCATGCTTAGCTTCATAAATATGTCTTCTTACTGTTAGTCACCTTTTCATACCATGTATTGCTCTGTGGTGAGTGGTACAAGCTCACCAACATGCCTGCTTATCGTTGTTCCAGCCATGTTTGAATCTGTCATATCATTTGCCATGTTTACATTGGTGCCATCATATCTTCTGATCCTTTTGGGCTCATGGTCAGTAAAGGACATTTGTTCTATGCATTTAGTAGTGTCATGCCATGCCTTAAGTTTATGTGATAATTTCCTGTATCATGTTGTTTGATAGCTTTAAATGTTGCAACCCGATGTTATTGTCTGCCAAGTCTGAAACTGTTATTATTTGCAATCTTGCCATGTGTTTTTGAGCATGTTCTAGTGATTTTTGGAGATAGCTCAGTGTTCATGTTTTGTCATGCTTTACCTTTACATCATGCCCATGCCATTTGTTTTCATATTGTCATACTGTAGCATGTTGTTTTGGTGCTTGGAATATGCCTAGTTGCTGTTTTGGACAGCATGCCCTTTAACCTTGTATAGAGTGTATGTGTTGAACCCTTGCTCCGTTTTGAGTGTGCTCTATATGAAACTTGCTTAGAATTGCATGTAGTTTCATATTATCATGTTTCGTCCATGTTTTGAGAGTGTTTGCTTGATGTTTGTATGCATTTTGCATCAATGTCATGTTTAACTTGTTTTGCTCATATCTTCTAGGCCGTAGCTCCAAATCTAATGAACTTTATATGTAACTTGACTAGAATCTCGTGTAGATAATCTTGGTGCATCTTAACTTGCTGTTTAACAACTTGAACATAAGGTTTATTCAGATATGGACCAATTTCGAAAAATGCATATGAGGACTCACCCGAATTGTTATATGTTGTTTCCGGCCTCATTTAAACTTGCTTTGATATGTTGTTCTTGTATGCATCATCTCTTGCCATGAGTAGCTCCATGTAGCTTTGTCATGCATCATGCTTGGTTGAGCATCATGTCTTGTATATGTGTGGTATGTTTACCATGTTGTGCTTCTTCTCGATAGTTCCTGTTTCGTTGCGATCGTGAGGATTCGTTCGTCTACGCTTGGTTCGGCTTCATCCATTCGTCTCCTTCATGGGCTCGTTCTTCTTCCTAGCGGGATTTCAGGCAAGATGACCGCTACCCTGGATCTCACTACTATCATTGCTATGCTAGTTGCTTCGTTCTATCGCTTTGCTGTGCTACCTATCTTTTGCTCTTCAAGCCTCTCAAATTGCCATGTCAGCCTCTAACCTTTTTCACCCTTCCTAGCAAACCATTGTTTGGCTATGTTACCGCTTTTGCTCAGCCCCTCTTATAGCGTTGTTAGTTGCAGGTGAAGTTGAAGATTGCTCCATGGTAGACAGGATTATGTTGGGATATCACAATATCTCTTATTTAATTAATGCATCTATATACTCAGTAAAGGGCAGAAGACTCGGCCTTATGCCTTGAGTTTTGTTCCACTCTTGCCGCCCTAGTTTCCGTCATATCGGTATTATGTTCCCGGATTTTGCGTCCCTAACGTGGTTGGGTGATTTATGGGACCCCCTTGACAGTTCACTTTGAATAAAACTCCTCCAGCAAGGCCCAACCTTGGTTTCACCATTTGCCTCACCACCACCTACTTTTCGCTTGGGAGTAATTAACCCAAGGGTCATCTTTATTTTACCCCCCCCCCCGGGCCAATGCTTGTCTAAGTGTTGGTCCGAACTGGGCAGACTGCGGGGCCACCTTGGGGCAACTCGAGGGTTGGTTTTACTCGTAGGCTGACCTATCCGTTGTTGCCCTGAGCACGAGATATGTGCAGCTCCTATCGGGATTGTCGGCGCATCCGGTGGTCTTGCTGGTCTTGTTTTACCATTGTCGAAATGTCTTGTAACCGGGATTCCGAGATAGATCGGGTCTTTTCGGGAGAAGGAATATCCTTTGTTGATCACGAGAGCTTATCATGGGCTAAGTTGGGACACCCCTGCAGGGTATTATCTTTCGAAAGCCGTGCCCGCGATTATGTGGCAGATGGGAATTTGTTAATGTCCGGTTGTAGACAACTTGACACAAGATCCGAATTAAAATGCATCAACCGCGTGTGTAGCCGTGATGGTCTCTTTTCGGTGGAGTACGGGAAGTGAACACGGTTTTGGCTTATGTTTGACATAAGTAGGAGTTCAGGATCACTTCTTGATCATTGCTAGCTTCACGATCGTTTCATTGCTTCTCTTCTCGCTCTTATTTGCGTATGTTAGCCACTATATCATGCTTAGTCGTTGCTGCAACCTCACCACTTTACCCCTTCCGTACCCATTAAGCTTTGCTAGTCTTGATACCCATGGTAATGGGATTGCTGAGTCCTCGTGGCTCACAGATTACTACAACAACAGTTGCAGGTACAGGTTATGCGATGATCACGACGCGAGAGCGATGTTTGCTTGTTTTGGAGTTCTTCTTCTGCTTCTTCTTCGATCAGGGGATAGGTTCCAGGTCGGCAGCCTGGGCTAGCAGGGTGGATGTCGTTTGAGTTTCTGTTTGTGTTTCATCCATAGTCGGATGGTGCTCTTATGTAAGATGATGTTGTATTCGTGTGGCATTGTATGCCTTTTGTATGTATCCCCATCTATTATGAAATGTTGATGTAATGATATCCACCTTGAAAAAGCGTTTCAATATGCGGTTCTATCCTTGGTGGGACCTTCGAGTCTCTGTAGGATAGTATCGCATATTGGGTGTGACACCTGACCCAGTCAAGTTGTAGTTGCATGCTCCTTTATATGTACTCTCACAGTTTGATGTACATTAACACTTTCCATATTTGTTGTTGAACTAGCACCACGGCGCAAGCAGAAACAGACATCAGGGATAATGCTTGGCAGACTAACAAAATCTAAAGGAGGAAGAATGGAGATCCATTTTGAGGCAGGTTTAAAAAGGCCATGTGATGCTACAGAGTCATCCAAGTTAGTATCAGAGGCAGCTGTTGATGTTAGGTGTCATGCACGTATCCTCCCAACGTGGATCCAGTACAGGAATGAGAAAGACAATACCCAGTTTAACACCTTCCTTGACCATTTATCCGTAAGTAATGTTATTCATCGCAATTAGTAATATTGTCTTGCTCTGTCCCATACTTTCTAGCTTTCTCCTAATAAGACTCACATTCTTTTTTCAACAGATGAGGTTCAAGTTGGATCTGAAAGATGATGCAACTAAACAAGCATGCACTCATGTTTTTCAGTCTGCTCTCCGACAGTATCGGTACCACCTTAGAAAATCTCACTTTGAAGGCAAGGCTAACAATGAAATCGCCCAAACATCACCAGTGGAATATATTACAGATGAAGACTGGACAGCCCTTGTTAAACACTGGTCTGATCCAAAGTATCAGGTAGGCTATATGTATTTGATCAGACCACATATTGAACTTGTATTTATGTATGTGCCTTACAAGTTTATCTTCTTCTAGGCTAACCGTTTGAAGAACAAGACCAACCATTCTAAAGTGAAATTCCAACAGACAACGGGATCTCGTAGCTATATTGCACACTGTGAGGCTCATGTAAATAGCTCCTACTTCCTTATTTTTCTGTGCCATATTATCGTATCTATATTAACTTGTTCCAAATATAGAGGAAAGCCCGTGCAGACCAAAAAGAACCTAAATCGAATGCAGTGCAAATCTTCAAGGATTGCCACACCGGCAAGATGAAGGGCATGAGCACACCAGTTCAAGCCGCTGTTGTAAGTCCTCACTCCTCCTGCCTTTGAAGTGATTGGTACTGTGATGTGTTCATTTAACTACTTGGTTTGTAGCCAATGTCAGTTACTCTGTTCACTTTTATACACAGTTGTCTTAACGTATCATTTCACCTTACATGGTTTAAAAGAGATGAAGGATATTATTTTGGTCTTGATCTGTAATCTAGTTGTTATGTTCACGTGCATACACAATGATAAAATAGCATGTTTGTTTTATATCTGTTTGCCCATGATATGAATGATGTCATACTATGTTCATCCTACTTTAAACCATGTCTCTTAATCCTTAGATGTCAACGAATGTGAGGAAATAGACAATACAGTAGGCATGCTACATGGACATATGTTCCGAAAGTGATTTTATTATGTAGTTGGCACTACAATAAATGCTAATGTATTACAGTAGTTCACCAAAATAAGTTATGTATAAACGTGTAACCTACTTTGTTTGTTTTTGTCTCTTTAGTACCTTATCTGGTACACTAATCTACAAGTTCACACTTTCAGGAAGCTATGGAACAAATGATTCAACAGCCACAACCACCTGAAGGTGACGAGTCTACCACAAGCACAATGTCACCTCTTTTTTTTACTGTGCACTGTAGGAAAAAACCCCACAGCATATCATTTTATTCCATCCTAGAAAGTTACAATATATACAAGGTTATGAAGAATAACCCCCAAGAAAAGCCTAAACTAAGCTAGAAGAAAGTGAAAGTACAGCAAGGTGGAAGGAAAGTTACCCAACGAACAAGGCTATCCTTGAATCTAGGCTTAATCCTAAAGGAGAGTAAAGATATGTCATGTACAAAAGATCTCCTCCAATGATTAAAGCTAGGTCTGATATGCCTAAAGACTTTAGCATTCCTAATTAGCCAAATATGCCAACAAGCAGTGAACACCACTTCAGCAAAGAAAGGCTTATTGAAATCCCTTCTGGCATTGACATCAATTTCTGTCATGCTATTACCTTGAGACCAATCAATCTGAAGGTAATTCCACACACGCTGAAGGGGTAATTGAAAAATAGATGATCCCTGTCTTCCCTGACCTGCAAATGACAGAGCACACAAGAGATCCCATCTTCAATATGCCAATGCCTTCTCTGAACCATGTCCTTAGTATTCAACCTGTCCATGATCATCATCCAGGTAAAAACCTTGATTTTCATTGTGCAAGAGCTTGACCAAATCCAATTCAGAAGGGGATTAAAAGACAGATTCAAATGCATTTGGATGTAAAACCTCTTGGGGGTATAAAATTTATCAGATCCATGTCAGTACCACACATCCATTGCAGAAGGTTCAACCTCATGAAGCAGCATCAAATCTTTGAGAGAAAGAAACTCCATGTAAGCCTGCTCATATAAAGGCAAATTAAACCAAGAAATCAAATCTGAACAATCCAAGGCCTCTTTGACAGTTGACAGATCATCTTTGCAGTAAGAAAAGAGCCTACGAAATCTTTGTTCCAAAGGAGTAACAGGATTTCCTAGCTGCCATTTGTCAGACAAGAATAAAGCAGTATCCCCCTGATTGACCTTAATCCAAGTCACCTCTCTGAAATGGTCCACCAACTTGAGGATATCCTTCCACCAAAAAGATCCACATGAAGATGTACCCTGTTGTACAACTCCATGATAGTAAGAATTCCAGACAAGATTAACCCAAGGCACTGCAGCCTTATTGAAGAACTTGTTCAAATGTTTGAGAAGAAGGCCCACATTATGAATTCCAAGATTCAAAATACCCAACCCACCTCTATTTTTAGGCATACAAATCAGCTCCCAAGCAGCCAAAGAGGGGGCAGGCTCTTGTGTATTCTTCCTCCACAAACACTACCTTTGAATCCTTTGCAACTGCTTTAAGATTCCAGGATTAATCAGCAAACTACATAGGAAAAAAATAGGAAGAGATGATAGTGCAGAGTTTAAGAACTCGAGGCTTCCCCCTTTGGCCAAAAAGGAGGAGCTAGCAGTCATTCTTCTTTCCATGCAATCCACCAAGGGCATAAGATCAATCATTTTAGGCTTAGAAGTGCCAATAGGAAGACCCAGGTAAGTAAATGGCATAACTCCTACTTGGCAACCAAACATATCGACCAATCTCTTTGTCTCCTCCTGAGAAACATTAATTGGGATCATCCAAGATTTATGATAGTTAACATCCAGTCCACTCGATTGAGAAAAGACCAGCAGCATTTTCTTCAGAACCAGCAATTGACTGTCCACGGCAGGCACAATTGTCAATGTGTCATCAGCATATTGGATGATTGGATAATCTTTATCATGACATGGAATTGGCAGCTGTAGATCACCCTTGGCATGCATCTCATTAACAACAGACTGCAGCAGATCAGCAGCCAAAACAAAAAGGAGAGGTGAAACAGGATCACCTTGCCTGACCCCCTTCTGGCACAAGAACTGCTTACGAGGCACACCATTAAGAAACACTGAAGAAGAGACAGTTGGTAAAAGCTCCCTGATCCAACCAATCCATTTCTTATTGAATCCCTTATACTCCATGATTTCAAAAATGACAGAGTGCTCAATGGGGTCAAAGGCTTTTTCAAAATCAAGCTTAAGGATTAGAATGGGCCTCTTAGATTGATGACACTGATGCAAGTACTCCAAAGTCCATCCAATAAAGTCCTGAATTGTTCTTGACTTAATGAAGCCATATTGATTTTTATGAATGCATTCCATAATGAGCTCTTGAAACCTGTTGGCAACAATCTTAGAAAGGAATTTAACCCCCAAGCCAGTTAAAGACAAACGTCTGTAATCCCCCACTCCCTCAGGAGCAAGTTTTTTAGGGATCAAGGTAATATAAGAAGAGTTCAAATTGGCAAGGTGTGCAGAGCCATCAAAAAACTCCTGAGCAAGAGCAATAAAATCCTTGCTAATAATAGGTCAGCATTTCTTAAAAAAGAGACCATTGAATCCATCTGGTCCAGGGGCCTTGTCCACTGGCATATGCTTCACCACAATCTTAATCTCCTCAACTGTGAAGGGCTTTGTTAAAGCCTCTAAGCCTAGAACAGGTTTAATGAGGGTGTTTAGATCAAACCCCATATTAATTCCCCTAGAAGTGCTCATTCTCCCCTTGAAAGCAGACCAAATAATGCCCTCCATCTGACTATGTTCAGAGATTATAGTACCATCCTGCAGTTGAAGACTAGCAATAGAGTTTCTTCTGTGTCTTTCAGTAGCCATTGCATGGAAGAACTTAGTATTCTCCTCCCCCACTTTGAAATATCTGATTGTGCATCTTTTTTTCCAGTACAAGAACTAAAGATGCAGCAGATGCTCCACATGCAACTTAACAATCTTTCTGAAATTAAATTCTTGCCTAAACAAGGGCCTCAACTCCTCAAGATTATCCAGGATGATCACCACCTTATTACATTTGTCAATTAAAATTTTAAGCTGAGAAATCCCCGGCTTCCATTTCTTCAGGTCCTGTCTAAGAGTCTTCAGTTTATCAGCAATATTGACATATATATATATGTTTTCCTTGAGGGTTTCTCCCAAGACTGCTTCACACAATCATAAAACCCCTCCATTTTCACCCAGAAATTCTCAAACCTGAAGATATTAGCTTTAGGAATATTTGTGCTGATGACTACCACACAAGGGACATGGTCAGAAGCAGTCCTGGCCAAAGGCAGGACTTCAGAAAAAGGATAGCAAGAAATCCAGTTGGTTGAGGTAAAAAACCTGTCAAGTTGCTCTAAAAGTGGAGCATCCTGCATATTAGACCAGGTGAAGGATCTGCCCTTCAAAGGTAGCTCAAGCAAACCAAGGTGTCCAATAATCTCATTAAAAATGAAAATGTCATTAAGATCCCCTCCTGGTAGATTCCTATTTTCAGTAGATCTGATAAAATTAAAATCTCCAAGGAGCAGGCAGTTGTCATCAATAGGGATATTCAAATGATAGATCCAATTAACGAAAGTGACCCTAGGTTCAACTTTACAAGGCCCATAAACAGATACAAGAGTCCACTGATCATCATTGTGCCTGGAAGTAAAATTGATAACCACAGCAAAAGGATGGGTTTCCACAAGCATACCAAACAAAATTGTGGAGTTCCGGACCACAAGAATTCCCCCAGAAGCACCCTCGGAGGGAGCAAAAGCAAACGAATCAAAATGTTCGGGGCAAAAAGCCCTAATATCTCTGCTGTCAAACGAACTGCATTTAGTTTCTTGGAAATAGGCCACCACACATTGACTTTCCTCAATTTTTTGCTTAACAGCACGCTGCCTAGCAGGGGAATTAAGACCACGCACGTTCCAGCAAAGCACACTCCATTTCCTAAAAGATGTCTGATTCGTGATAAACAACAGAGGAGCAGCAATAAAGCAACACTATGTAATAGTTCCCAAAATATAGAGCCCAGTTCGACCACATATGATAGAGTGCATTGTTACAGACCGTGACAATCACTGGAGGATTAAAAGATAAAACTAGAGAACAAAATCCTCTAGCACAAACAAAAGTGACCCAGACATAAACAACCAAATTAAGGGCTTGCCAAACCCATGGAAACATCCTGAAATCAATCATCAGACTCCACAGGACGATCTTCAGACGGCTTGGCCATAAGCCGATCCACATATAGCTTTTCTGGTGCTATACCCAGATCTTCTTCAACACGCTGAAGTGTGGGAATTGGAGTCGAGGATGCACACCATGAAGGTCTTCTTCATTGTCGCCATGGCCGTGCTCATGAGCATCCTCAGAAGGAACTGCCACAAAAGGCTTACTCCTAGGCTTCTTCTTCTTGGGCTCAGATTGTAACTCCTGGAAGACAGGCTTGAAGCCATCCCGCTTGATTGATCCCCTAGTACACCTGCGAACAGAAGTTTCCACAAGAGGCGTTGGCGCCAGGGTTTTGCGTCTGCGACCCTTCTTGACTTGACGTTCAGCATAGAAGGAAAACTTTTCATCAGAATCTCTGCTTTCCACCACGATAGAAATAGGGCCAGAATCCAAAATAGCAGTGCCACTAGAAACCACAGAGTCCACTAAAGGAAACAATTTCCTTGCAACGGGCCGAGAAGTAGATGGGTTTGCAGAAAGAGCCTGAACACACTGAAGCTTAGAGAGCACCTGAACATCATTAAAAGCAAGGGCCCAGTTCCTCTTGGAGAGAACAATGAGCTCAACATCAATAGGGGGCATAGGCATGGGCTTGGCCATAAAAGGGCCAAACTGCAGAAGAGAGTCAAAAGTCCTTTTCCATGCAAGCTCGGGTGGGAGGACAGGACCAAAAACAACCTTAACAGCACCAACCAAAATCCTCTCGAACTGAATCAAGGGAGGATGATAAGGTACAATAGCCCATTCATTAACAGCAAGACTGCAAGAGCGGCCCCATCTACATTCTCAGGAGGTGGTGGCAGATCAAGCTCATGCACATCAGCAACAGGGCCAGCATCATCAATCTCAGGAGCTTGCTGAACATTTTCAAGCACATCGACAGGAGAGCCACAAAAACCTCCCTAGGCACAGGCTGAAGAACATTCTTAGGTATGTCCAAATGCACATCTGAATCAGAGATAGCCGGGTGATCAATCACCATGGACTCCTGGTCTTGAGCTGGCTGCTGTTCATTTGCATGATGACCATTATCCTCATCCCCCCAGACTGCATTGCCCCAGTTATCATCTACAACATGATCATCAGCTGGCGGTGGAATTGGTGGCAAGTCGTTCCATCCAATGGAAGGGTACGGAGGCAGAACAAAATTGTTCTCAACAGGCATAACATGGCCAGGTAGCGGATGAGGGTTTCCATCCAAAGGCATGGGGTCTTCATCTTCGGGCATCTGTTCCGCAAAGTTCGCCCCCAAAATGTAACAGGGAGCAGTCCATGAAACCTTAGCTCCACCGTAAGAAGCATAATCAATGAAAACCACATCTCGTGGGACCAAAATATCCTCTGGGAATGAAGCACAAACAATGGTGCAAACCAAATATGGATCGTCACTCACCCAATGCTGAAACTTCCCAAAAGTATTAACAGCAGCTCGAATATTGTCAGTAGTCCTAATATCCAGAGGAATACCAAGAAACATCAAACATCCATCACGAAAACCCTGAGTGCCTCTATAACCAACTCCCTCATCATGCTTATGAAATCTGACGAATCTATCACCACCCAAAGGTTGTGGTGGCAATTGCAGCAAGCGAAAGCGAACTACAGCATCTCTAAGCTGGGACAGACCAACACCACAAACCCAAGGCTGTGCAGATCTAACCTGAACACCCATGTTCTCCAGCAGATCAACCACTTCTTCACGAGCATGCCCCACTTGATCAGGAGGCGGCAGAGGCATAACTTCTGCCACCATGAACTCCTCATGGCGACGAACAATGGGGGCAGGAGGCGTGACGAAAGTCCGAGGCAACCTGTTGCCTCCACCATCAACAATATGGTGGCCCGCCGGAATGTAGCGCTGGGTATCAAGAGAGAAGTTGGCCATCAGAAGCTCGGAAGGTGGAGAGGCCGGAGGCGGAGGTGTCACCGGAGGAGAGCCAGCTGGGGTTTTTGGTGAAGGAGAGAAATGAATAGATGAGACTAGGTTGTCAGAGGAGCATGAAGCGTCCCGTGCTAGAGAAACAGAGGAGGCGGCAACTTCTATACCGGTATTGGGAACCGGAGACGACGGGGAATATTTTGGCTTCCAAAACAAACCTTGCTCCAGGGATATCCTCTCCCAGTCTTTGCGACTATGGCCCACCCGCAAACATGCCAAACTGACTATCGAAGAGGGGCAATCTTTATCAAAATGACTAGGTAGAGAACATTTTTGACAGGTAAAAATTGTATCCACCATATTATCAACCATGTCATTGAAAGCAATATTAGCATCATGTGATGAAGGAATGTCATCCAATAGTCCATTCAGATTGAGGGAAGGCCCTAAAACTTGGGCCACCACAATAGGAGGCTGAACAGGCCCAACAGGCTGAGCGACAGAAGGCCCAACATGGGAAATCAAAGAAGGCGATATCCTGCCCAACAATTGCGCCGAAGATGGCGGCTCCTGAGGTGGCTGAGCATGCAAAGCAAGGCGGCGGCGCACGATCGGAGATCCAACCATACCAAAAACGATCGGCGGCGATGTCACCGTCCAATTAAGATCATGAGAAGAGGGAGCATGAATGACAACCCTTTCACTGTCAGGAATCTCATAACCACTATCTTGAACAGTAGCATTGCAATTATCCATAGCAGGAAACCTATAACCTTTGCAAACCGAATAATTCTGAAACATAGCAAAGGAAAGATTTTTTTGAACACCAGAGGTAGATTTGATGGCTGATTTAACAGGAGGATTGTGCATGACTAAGAGACCAAGAGCAGCCCTACGCTTAGATGGACTAACAAGAACCCACTCAGCATCACACTCCTTATTCCAGATCTTAAACTCATGAACCCAATTGGGGCCACTGTTTCCCCAAAGATGAAAATAACATTTGAATTGCGAGCAGGAGTAAGATCTAAGATCCACAATAAAAAAACCGACATCTTTGCAAGAAATATTAAAGCTAAATACCTTATCACCAATCTGAGACACCAAAAAATCAATGGCCGAACCCCCAAGAGCAGATTCTAATGCAGCGCCACAGAGTCCTCATTAAAGCGAAATTCATGTCTACTAAAAGACACCACCAGAGTGAAAGATCCCATATTCTCCATGGGATGAATAGTGAATCCAGAAGCATTGAAGATCTCATCTGCAAAAACCCTACCATTGGAGAAATCCAAGCCAAGGGTGGATCTAGAAGGAGAACCAATTAAGATGGGTATAGAGTAGAAGATCAGAGGCCGCCGGAGAGATTGATCAGATCAAAAGATCAAATCAAAGGCCAGATGTGAAGATCGCCGGTGGGGGTGGTCAGTGGGTGGGAGGCATGGTGGTCAGTGGTGTGGGTGGTGTGGATGGTTTGATCATTACGAGAAAGCCGAACCCAAGCTGGACACTTGTATACAATGTCACCTCTTGCTCCAGTGTGTCAGTATCTCTCCACTAACAGTGCAAAAAGCACCTTCCTGCGTAATTCTGGGTTGGTTGTCAAGGTAACCTCGTCCAAATCGCCTACTGAACAAAATCTTCCTGCTAGACGGAGTGATATATCTGTGCTCCAGACACAAGTACAATCCGTAATTGACGTTGTTTCGGAAACAAGAATAGTTGTTGACAAATGTCGTCAAGATATGAATGGTTTTGAATCCAGACTATCAGACATTCGCTTCGTTGTTCAAGAGAAATGGCGGAAAAAAGGTGAAGATCGTGGTGCTCCATCAGATTCTACAGCCTGAAACATTAGCACTCAGGTGAAATGATTTGTGCTTCTATACATCTGATGGTGCTTTTATCTGCAAGGACTGTAAACTTTATGCCAACAGGCCTTTTGTTGTATGGTTGGAATTTATTTTGTTGTGATATAGCATTTATGATGCTGCCAAAGGCTGTAGTAATTACAACGCTATTTTTGTATAGTGTAGGTTTATCTTAGTAATTTATTTGGTCAAAAGCTTTGTAGGAGCCCAACATGCCAACATTCGTCAGGCCCATTCCAATTGGGCTAAAAATGATTATGGGCCAAAATTTGCATGTAGCCCACTAAAATATCTGGGCCTAATTTAACATAAGATTTCATATTTTTCTGGTAGGCCCGTGCCCATAGTGGGCCTTTAACAGGCCTAAACATAATTTGGGCCCTCAGTAACAATAGGCCGTTTACAGGTGTAAATATCTCGAGCCCATAAAAACATGGGCCTTTAATAGGCCGAAAGTAAGATTGGACCCTGATTGTGCCAAATAACCCACTAGTCATAGCAGGCCGAAATGGTGGCCCATCAATGCGGATCTTTCATAGGCCAAAAATTGGACGGGCCTTTAACAGGCCGGAAGTTCAGTCTGGCTAGATAATCGTCATAGTTATATGGGCCGTTAATTGGCCCGATGTGACATTGGGCCACATATGGCCCATGGATTTTGTTGGACGTTAACATGCCGAAAATCACAACAGGCCAAAAGTGGCCCAAATCTATAGTGGGTCTATAACAGGCCGAATGTCAGACATGGCTGAATATGACCCAAATCCTTCATGGTCGTTTATGGGCCGAAGTTTCAATGGCCTTTAAATGGGCCCAAATGAAGCAGGACTTTTAACAGGCCAGAAATACACCGGGTCGTAATTCGGCCCAAATACTTAGCGGACTATTAACGGGCCATAAGTGACCATGGGCCGCGATGATGACAAGTTTAGGACAGGCCGTTGACAGGCCGATTTGACACTAGCCGTACGGGCCTTAACTAAGAATGTTGGGCCTTTAGCTGGTCGGCCCATTATGGTCTGCAAAATCTTGTGCGCCTTTAGCTGGGCTGACCCATTGTGGTCCGCTAAATCTTGTGGGCCTTTAGCTGGGCCGGACCATTATGGTCTGCAAAATCTTGTGGGCCTTTACATGGGCTGGCCCACCGTGGTCCGCTAAATCTTGTGGGCATTTAGCTGGGCCGGCCCCACTACAAAAAAAAGACACATCTGTGACATTTTGGGCCGAACGAATTTTTTTCTGTCATACTTATGACGCTTCTATGACGATAATTGTGAAAAAACCCGGTATCAACATAGATGTGGTAGGCTCCTACTTCTGTGACCAAAAATCATGACAGAAAATGGGCTTTTTGTCCTGGGAGGGCCGGAGACACAGCTGCATGACATTCTTTGGGCCGTCCATGAAGGAAAAAACCGTGGTAGAAGCGAGGGCGAGAAAAATTTCAGGCAGTTCCCGATTACGGTGGGTGGTCGGGGGCCAAGTGATGCGCGTTTCTCTTGTACATGTACATGCGTGTGTGCAAGGCGTTGGGCTCTAACTGAACCCGAGCGAGGCATCACCTAACTCAACCCGAGCGATTGCACTGCAGGCTATGCATTACTGAACCTGAGCGATCGAGCGATTCCTTCGCTACTGCTGCTAACTGAAGCCGGTCGATGCTGCCTCTGGATGAACAGTGAGCATTGCAGGGGGGTTTGGAAGAATAGTGAGCATTGCAGGGGGAGTGGGGTTGGATGAATAGTGAGCGGTGGTAGTGGATGAACAGGACCCGTGGCGTTGCCTCTGGATGAACAGGACCCCGATCGATCAAGCCGGTTGGGGCTGGATGAACAGGACCCCATGGAGGGCTGGATGAACAGGATGACCCCGTGGAGGGCTGGATGAACAATAGATGGTGGAGGGGTGGATGAACAGTAGCTCGTGGAGGGTTGGTTGAATAGGAGCCTGTGGAGAGGGGTGGTTGAACAGTAGCCGGTGGAGTAGCACGAGGTGGAGGCTGGATGAACAGGAGCCCGTGGATGAACAGTCGTAGGTGGAGGCTGGAGGAGGTCGACGGTGGATGAACAGTAGCCCTTGGAGGCTGGAGGAGGTCGGCGGTGGAGATGAACAGTATCCCGTGGAGCCCTGTTTTGCGGTACGCCACACCCCTCCTGATGAACAGTACCCCCATTTCGACCGTAGCGCTCCAACACAAGTCTGTTTCGTCTATTTTGCGGTACGCCACACCCCTCCCGATCAACAGGACCCCCATTTTGACCGTAGGAGGTCCGTTTCCTCTGTTTTGCGATACGTCAGACCCCTCCCGATGAACAGGATCCCGTTTCGAACATGGTCGGTCGAACACAAGGCCGTTGCCTCCGTTCTGCGGTACGCTAGACCTTGTTTCCATTGCATGTTCCATCTAAGCCGGTTGGCTCCCATGTGTTGCGTTGCCTCCCGATGAACACGATGCATTCCGTTGCCTCCCCATGAACACGACGCATTCCGTTGCCTCCCCATGAACACGACGACGACGTTGTTTCTCCGTTCCGACCCAGCCATGTACACGAGCCCTGGCCGTACATATGTGCGAGTAGGCGTTCGAGACACCGCCCGTATGTACACATACTTGGCCGTATTTTCATTCTTGCACACAGGCCGCTGTACGTACGTGTACATGCTACGTGCGCGCCTCTAGTATGACACGTGCGCGCCTCTACATCCACCAGTATGTACGTACACGTTCGCGACCAGAATGACAATGCTACGTACGCTTCGACCAGGTGGGTCCCGATTGTCACGCACTTCCTTGCGTGCGAAGATGTAGCTGGTGGGTCCCAGCAGTCAGGGGGGCGAATCGGTTTTTCTTTTTGCCCAGACGCACTTCCTTGCGTGCGAATATGTAGCTGGTGGGTCCCCGCAGTCAGGGGGGAAACATTTTTTCGCGAAATACAGTGGCCCATCTGGTGTGTCCCAGCTGTCACATGGAGGAATCATTATTTTCCACGTAATAAGGAGGCACTTCTTTGCTGCGGCCGTGGACCCAGCTGTCAGCCTCTCCACGTACAGTCAACTTTAGATGCATGTCGGTCGTTGACCACGTTGACCAGGCCGCGCCGAGAGCACCAGGGCGGTGGACGACGGAGAGTCCTAGGAAGGGAACCAGACAGAGGCAGGGAAGACTCGGCAGTTGTTTCCCATGCGGAGGGGAGTATGACTGTACGAGGGTTTACTAGTTCGTCTGCCGTCGCTGGAGAATAACAGCAGGTGTGGGTCAGTAGAGGGAAGGCTGGGCCAGCGATGGGAATACGGTGGGGCGGTGAGGCCTGCGCGGCAGCACAGCCGGCCGCGAGGAGGAGGGAGGAGGTAGTCCTGCCGGCACTTTTTGAGCGGCTGGAGCAGGAAGAGCAGAGATTGAAGAAGCACGATGGCCATTGGATGGAAATCCAACAGTCACTGCTTGTGCCTTAACCTTTTTTTAGGAAAGCCTCAAATCTGGAGAAAACAACATACAACCCATCTGCCATTATATCTAATAATTTACAGCCCATTTGCTAATTCTTAAGGGTTTTTTTGGAGCCCATATTCTTTTTGTTAGCATTACAGCCCATATTGTGGCCACGGTTAAATTTTTTTACGAAATTTTGCATATTTCGGTGCGGTCCGAACTGTTTTTAATCCCGAAATTTCGAGTCACATTCAAACTAATTTTAAAGATAAATGTATATCAATAAAAAATCCAACAAATTGTCCACGCATAAAAATCAATGCAATTTAAAATCTTGAAATGAAAAAAAGAAAATTGAAACTAATTGCCGGTTTGATGTGTTTTAAAAATGTATAGCCCATTTCTCATTACTGATAGGCCATTTTCACGGCCAGCCAAATGAAGCTCTCCTCGTCTTGAAAGATTTGTAGCCCAACAGGCCTGACAAAGCGACTTACTTGGCAAGTCACAAAAAAACTGGGTTGTGGTCGTGGACCCAGCTGCGGCCGTGGACCCAGCTGTCAGCCTCTCCACGTACAGTATTTTTCCGATGGAAGTCAATCGCTGACCACATTGACCACGCCGCACCGAGAGCACCACAGCGGTGGACGACGGCGAGGCCTAGGAAGGGGACGACGCGGAGCTGGGGAAGACACGGCAATGGATGCCCACGCGTAGAGGAGTATGAGGGTTCACTGGTTCGGCTGCGGTGTGAGGCTGCCGTCGCCGCAGAATAACAGGGGGAGTGGGTGAGTGGAGGGATGGCCTGGCCAGCCGTGGGAGTATTATGGGGCGGTGAGGCCTCCGCGGCAGCACAGTCGGCTACGGGAGGCAGGAGCATGCGGCACGACCGGCGCTACTTTGGGCGGTTGGAGCAAGAAGACCAGAGGTTGAAGAAGCACTACGGCCATTGGATGGACATCGTACGGTCACTGGAGCTAGAATCATTCATATATTGACTAAGTTGACAAAGCCCTCCGTCCCCGTCAACTTAGTAGGCCCACAAGTCAGCCTCCCACTATGGTGGGTCCCAGCTGGCAGGGAGGTATTCATTTTTTTGTGCACAATAAGAAGGCACTTCCTTGCGTGCGAAGATATAGTTGGTGGGTCCGACCTATCAGCGTAGGGAACTTTTTTTGCGAAATACAGAGGCCCTTTCGGTGGTCCCAGATGTCAGGTGGAGGAATCATTATTTTGCGCATAATAAGGAGGCATTTCCTTGTGTGCGGCCGTGGACCCAGCTGTCAGCCTCTCCACATACAGTCCACTTCCGATGGATGTCGTTCGTTGACCAAGTTGACCATGCCGCGCCGAGAGCACCAGGGCGGTGGATGACGGCGAGGCCTATGAAGGGAATGACATGGAGTCGGGGAAGACACGGCAGTGGCTGCCCACGCAGTGGAGAGTATGAGGGTTGAGTGGTTCGGCTACCATCGCCTGAAAATAACAGGAGGTGTGGGTGAGTAGAGGGATAGACAGGCTAGGGATGCGAGTATGATGGGGCCATGAGGCCTGCCCGGCAGCACAGCCGGCCATGGGAGGTGGGAGCAGGCGGTTCGAACGGCGCTGGTTTGGGCGGCTGGGGCAGGAAGATCAGAGACTGAAGAAGCACGATTGTCATTAGATTGACATCTAATGGTCTGATGTTGGTAGAGTAGATTGTTGACTAAGTTTCTTTTTTGACAAACCTTGTGTACGCATGAACTTAGTAGGCCCACAAGTCAGCCTCCAAATCTATGGTAGACAACATAAAGCCCATTTGCTATTATTTTTAATTTGCAGCCCATTTGCTAATTCTTAAGTAATTTATTACAGCCCATTTTCTGCCCAGGACCACGATCAAAAAGTTCAACCTTATTTTGCATATTTCGGTGGAGTCCAAACTGTTGTAATCCCGAAATGATGAACATTTTTTAAGAACTTATTGATTTGCCAAAAAATCATTTTGTTTTTGTAAGCAAATAAGACGTGGGACAATTGAGTTGGTTTAAGGGAAAACCAGTGGTAAAAAAATCAGCATTGGGTGGGGAAAAACAACAAAAATAAGGATGTAAATATGAAAAGGGAATTTTATGTATTTTCAATATAATGATACGTGTATATGAACTAGTAAAACTATAGGTAGAGATTAGAAAACGGATGTAGGACATGCGTTTCAAGAGGAAAATAGAACTGGGCTGTGTGTTTGATTCAGTAAAAAAACTGTCTGTGGATGTTGTAAGACAAAATATAACTAACGCTGGCGGGCCAGAGGCCAGTAGATACCTGCTGGATCTTTGTGCCCCGTTGTCGTCATGGGCTGGGCCTATTAAAAACAAAACCAAGCCTGGGCAGTCTACAGCCCAGTTGAAACTTGCTCGACCTGAAAAAACAATATACTGTCTGGAAAAAAATGAAAAAACAATATACGTGCTCAATAAACGAGAGAATTCTGCAAGTATAGACTGATAACTGGGATGCAGCAGGGATATTGTTTTTTCATCATGATAATAAGTGCATGCACTTGTTTCAAAATAATTGGAGAACTAGGAATTCAAACGGCAGGTGCTTATGCTACCCATCAATAAAATCAGGTGCCTAAAAATTCGTTTCGACACAAATGATTCAACTTTATATCCACGTCGACCCTCAGCATGATGGTTGGAAGAAAATGCAAGTTCATACCAAAAGATCGTGAACAACAATACCAACTTGTAGACGACAAGGTAGTACAACTACCAATACCAAACTAACTTATAATCTTTTTACTCCTGGCCCTAGTGTTCGTCTAGTACAAAATTTTGCAGAGGACCAGCTCCCGCTCCTTCTCTTGCTCCAGGTCCTTGAGGTGGTACTGGTGCATCACCCAGTTGGTCCTCTGTTGGTCGAAGTTCTTGTTGGTGTACAACACCAAAACCTTTGTGTTGCCCGTCCGCCGGCCGTTGACCATCACCGGCAAGGTATTGCTGGTCTTGTGCCAGATCGCGTGCATGCGACATTCCGACTGTATCTTGCGATGCATCCACGTGCCCCTTTTGAATGCCCTGGAATTGCGCTGGAAGATATGCTTCCTTAGGCCACTCTGTGTGATACCTACAGTATTGTCAAATACAGGTTTTAGTGTACGTAGTTGGCATTTTCATAACATCTTTGGAATGTTGTAGTCACTTGTTTCACTTTTTATTAACTATCAAATTGTAATTGCTTCACCAGGTCTGTGTCTGAAAAGAAAAATAGAGCTATAAACAAAGGAATATGTTTGTGCAAGTAGAGGCCGATCGGTGTCTTACCTGGATGTTTCTCAAGTTGGGTGTAGCATATGCCGTGCTCGCTGTCGATGGTTGGTATGAACAAATTGATGACAGGGTGAGATCTCGCGCTGTCAGCACTCACTTTGGCCTCGAGGTGCTCGATCAGCTCCTGATCCGTGGGATCGAACTTGACGCCAGCCGGTAATTCTAGTTATATGGTACTCAATGTATGATCAATCGACTGTTTTAAGTGAATGATGAAAGATTTCGACAGATAAGTGGTACTCCAAATCTGAAGTCCAGAATGCCCGAACACGCTTCTGGGATTCTTGTGTCACCTCACGCGCAGCGTGTTGTCACGTCAATTCAATGTGTGGGCATGATGAATTTTTTTTTGAAACTGGACATGATGAATAATTTGACCAACGTATACTATCACTGCTACTGTACTACTTACTGGTCGTATTTAGTGTCACAATTTATACATAGGTTTAACTAACAAGTACGCACTTGAATATATATATATATATATATATATATATATATATATATATGGCTACTTCACAGCATCTCCACCATCATTATCAGTACATCCTACGCAGGTGAGTTAGGATGCACTTGATCCTAGGAAGGTATCCATCCTTCAAACCAGAGGAGTGCTTCAAACTAACAATAGTACATAATATCCAACAAAAGAGGGTCGTGCTAGAGCAGCAGAATACATAGCTCAGTCTAAATATAAGCACGAATCAAGTTGTGCATATTTTGCTGTTGGCATGAACCACATCGTCGCATGTCGGGTTTGCAAAAGCCATCCATCGCATGGAAGCTTGATGCATTTCACACACTGAAGATTATCTGGCAACAAGTTGTGTCAACGAATCTCTGGATATGGTGATTCATGAAACCCACGGTATGATGTGTAAACACAGTCTCCCCTGGCGAATGGAAGTTGCATAGCACGGTAATCATCGCCGGTGATATGAACGATGATTGGTTGGATGATCGGATAATTGAGCCCGAGGAACAAGGAGTGGTTGCCGAGGCTGTAAACCCGCCTCCAGTTGAATACGCCTGGCCAAACGGAGCTGGGATCTTTCTCGAACATGAAGCAGCCATAGCCATCAATGTCACGAATGCCCCACGCATTGTACTGCATGTGGTTTGATGTAATGGTTTGGTCAATTTGGTACGTGCGAATGAGCATCAAATGGCCACCACCCGTCAGCTGAACGAGCGATAAACCACCACCCATCGGCTGGTAAGATTCCAGGTCCTGGAATCATGAAGGCCAGCGCATTTGTGTATGCTGCAACAATTCAAATTGGAGACCAAAAGGACAAAAATAAACAATCGTGTTCAGAGTATGAGTGGAATTAAGATTATTATAATAGTGACACATATCATAGACAGAGAATTGCAATGCCGTGGTCATAATCATACCCCAAGTTAAAATAATAAGCCAATGGCTTTCATATTCTAGCAATATGTCATGGTTCAAACATCATGTAACAATGAAAGGAGAACAACTATGTGATACGTCTCCGTCGTATCTATAATTGTTGATTGTTCCATGACAATATTCTTCAACTTTCATATACTTTTGGCAACTTTTTATACTATTTTTGTGACTAACATATTGATCCAGTGCCCAGTGCCAGTTCCTATTTGTTGCATGTTTTATGTTTCACAGAAAACCAATATCGAACAGAGTCCAAACGGGATAAAAACGGACGGTGAATTATTTTGAATATTTGGGATTTTCCGGAGGAAGAATCAACGTGAAACGGTGTCTGAGGTGGCCACGAGATAGGTGGGCGCGCCCCAGGGAGGCAGGCGCGCCCTGGCCTCTTGTGGGCCACCCATAAGGCGGTTGATGCCCTTCTTTTGCCGCAAGAAAGCTAATTTTATTCGAAAAATCTGGACGAAATATTCACCCCAATCGGAGTTACGGATCTCCGGATATTAAAGAAATGGTGAAGGGGTAGAATCAGAGAACGCTGAAACAGAGAGATAGATCGAATCTCAGAGGGGCTCTCGCCCCTCCCACGCCATGGGAGCCAAGGACCAGAGGGAAAACCCTTCTCCCATCTAGGGAGGAGGTCAAGGAAGAAGAAGAAGAAGGGGGCTCTCTCCCCCTTGCTTCCGGTGGCGCCGGAGCGCTGCCGGGGGCCATCATCATCACCGCGATCTTCACCAACACCTCCGCCGTCTTCACCAACATCTCCATCACCTTCCCCCTTATTTATCCAGCGGTCCACTCTCCCACAACCCGTTGTACGCTCTACTTGAACATGGTGCTTTATGCTTCATATTATTTTCCAATGATGTGTTGCCATCCTATGATGTCTGAGTAGATTTCTATTGTCCTATCAGTGATTTATGAATTGCTATGATTGGTTTGAGTTGCATGTTTTATTATTGGTGCTGTCCTATGGTGTCCCCCGTGTCATGCAAGCGTGAGGGATTACCGCTGTAGGGTGTTGCAATGCGTTCATGATTTGCTTATAGTGGGTTGCGTGAGTGACTGAAACACAAACCCGAGTAAGTAGGTTGTTGCGTATGGGATAAAGAGGACTTGATACTTTAATGCTATGGTTGCATTTTACCTTAATGAATCTTTAGTAGTTGCGGATGCTTGCTAGAGTTCCAATCATAAGTGCATATGATCCAAGAAGAGAAAGTATGTTAGCTTATGCCTCTCCTTCAAATAGAATTGCAATAGTGATTACCGGTCTAGTAACGTAGTCAGTTGCTTAGGGACAATTCCACAACTCCTATCACCACTTTTCCACACTCGCTATATTTACTTTCTTTCATCTTTATCTAAACAGCCCCTAGTTTATATTTACGTGTTCTTTATTATTTTGCAAACCTATCATATCAAACCTACAAAGTACTTCTTGTTTCATACTTGTTCTAGGTAAAGTGAACGTTAAGCGTGCGTAGAGTTGTATCGGTGGTCGATAGAACTTGAGGGAATATTTATTCTACCTTTAGCTCCTCGTTGGGTTCGACACTCTTACTTATCAAAAACTGTTGCGATCCCCTACACTTGTGGGTTATCATGACCTTTTTCTGGCGCCGTTGCCGAGGAGTCATAGCGTGGGGTGATTATTCTCGTGTGTGCTTGTTTTCTTTATCACTAAGTAATTTTTATTTGTTTTTCTAAGTTATTTTCTATCTTTAGTTATGGGTAGGAAACGCAAAATACTAAAAAATTAGTTGTACCTACTCCACCAATGGTTGAAGAACCACTCAAAATCTATCACACTACTGAAGCTTTTTACTTGGATCATCTTCGATCCCTTTGTGCTCGTGCTGAAACCCCAACTAGCTTAGTTGAGGGCAAATCTTTAGATGAGCATGCTTGTTATGTGCGACACCGTATATCGGAAAAAGGGAAACTATTATGGGATCAAATTCAATGTTTGCAATGCTATGCTTGGACTTTATGTGAATTATATGATGTTACTTGTTGTTCTGAAAACCCTAAGAAACACCTTCCCTACCAATGCTTGTTTAGCAATAATGGAATTGTATCTTCATATGCTAAGGGTGTTTATAATTACTATGATTTTCAACAAATTGAAGAATTTGTTGCTTTTAAGGGTGCTTTTGAAATTGCTTCTTTGATTGAAAAGTATGATGCTACTCTCTACAAATCTGAAAATTTTGCCATACTTGAATATTGCTATGATAATTATGCTTCTAATGCCCATGTTAAACTATATATTGAGGCCTACCCCGCTATCCAAGAAGAGACTAATATTTTGCAGGAAGCTATGGAAGAAGAAATTGATGAAACTGTGAGCTCATTGGATGAAAAAGATGATGAGGAGAGCGAAGAACAAAAGGAGGAAGAGCGGATTAGCTACCCGTGCCCACCTTCTAATGAGAGTAACTCTTCAACTCATACATTGTTTAATTCCCCTTCGTGCTTACCGAAGGATGATTGCTATGATGATTGCTATGATCCCTTGAATTTGCTTGAATTATCCCCTTTTGATGATGCTTGCTATGCTTGTGGCCAAGATGCCAATATGAATTATGCTTATGGAGATGAACTTGCTATAGTTCCTTATGTTAAACATGAAATTGTTGCCATTGCACCCACGGATGATAGTCCTATTATCTTTTTGAATTCTCCCTACTACACTATATCGGAGAAGTTTGTGTTTATTAAGAATTATATTGATGGGTTTCCTTTTACCATTGCACATGATGATTTTGATGAATATAATACGCATGTGCTTGCTTCTCCTACTTGCAATTATTATGAGAGAGGAACTATATCTCCACCTCTCTATGTTTCCAATATGATAGAATTGCAAGAAACTGTTTATACTATGCATTGGCCTTTACTTTGTGTGCATGAATTGTTCTTTTATGACATGCCGATGCATAGGAAGAGAGTTAGACTTCATTGTTGCATGATATATGTTACTTTGTGCTCCCTACTAAATTACAAATCATTGTTAATTAAAATTGGCTTTGATATACCTTGGGATCCGGGTGGATTCATTACTTGAGCACTAAATGCCTAGCTTAATGGCTTTAAAGAAAGCGCTACCAGGGAGACAACCCAGAGGTTTTAGAGGGTCATTTATTTCTGTTTAGTCCTTTCATATAGTTTAAAAACAAAAAAAACAAAGAGGGGAACCTAAAAACTTTTCAAAAAGGAAAGTGAAAGTAAGAAAGACAAGCATTGTTGAAGTGGGACCTAGCCTTGATCTTTGTTCATGCTCACGGAAACTTTGTGAATATTGATTACAGAAACTTTTCATCAAAAATAATTATCCCCTTGTACAATTCCATTGTATTATAAAAATAATCTGCCAAGGTTTGCCTTTAGGATGTTTACAATGCTTGTTGGTTTGTGCGGTGCAGGACAGAAACTTTGGCTCTAGTGCTCGATTTTACATTTTTAACTGGAACGTCAATTGGTTCTGATTCCTTTTTCACTGTCTTGCCATACAACCTGTTTATTTTTCCTAATTTTGGTAGAATTTTTGGGGTACCATAAGTATGGTGGATGCTCCGATTTCTACAGATTGTTCTGTTTTTGACAGATTCTGTTTTTGATGCATAGTTTGCTTGTTTTGATGAAACTATCAATTTATATTAGTGGATTAAGCCATGAAAAAGTTATATTACAGTAGACACAATGCAAAAACAAAATATTAATTTGTTTGCAACAGTACTTAGAGTGGTGATTTGCTTTATTATACTAACGGATCTTACCGAGTTTTCTGTTGAAGTTTTGTGTGGATGAAGTGACTAAACGAGGAGGTTTCGATATGAGGAAAAGGAAGAGAGGCAAGAGCTTAAGCTTGGGGATGCCTGAGGCACCCCAAGTAAATATTCAAGGAGACTCAAGCGTCTAAGCTTGGGGATGCCCCGGAAGGCATCCCCTCTTTCTTCAACAAGTATCGGTATGTTTTTGTATTTGTTTCGTTTATGCATTATGTGCAAGTCTTGGAGCGTCTTTTGCATTTAGTTTCCATTTTTCTTTTATGCACCATGCTGGTATGAGATAGTCCTTGGTTGATTTATAGAATGCTCATTGCACTTCACTTAAATCTTTTGAGTATGGCTTTATAGAATGCTTCATGCGCTTCACTTATATCATTTGAAGTCTAGATTGCCTGTTTCTCTCAACATAGAAAACCGCCATTTGTAGAATGCTCTTTTGCTTCACTTATATTTGTTAGAGCATGGGCATATCTTTTGTAGAAAAAATTAAACTCTCTTGCTTCACTTATATCTATTTACAGAGATGACAGGAATTGGTCATTCACATGGTTAGTCATAAAATCCTACATAAACTTGTAGATCGCTGAATATGATATGTTTGATTCCTTGCAATACTTTTGGGATATAAAGATGGTGATATTAGAGTCATGCTAGTGGGTGGTTGTGGATTGTAGAGACACTTGTGTTGAGGTTTGCAAGTCCCGTAGCATGCACGTATGGTAACCGTTGTGTGAAAAATTTGAAGCATGGGGTGTTTCTTTAATTGTCTTCCTTATGAGTGGCAGTCGGGGACGAGCGATGGTCTTTTCCTAGGGTCATGCATAGTAGTACTTTGCTTAGAGGGCTAATAAACTTTTGCAATAAGTATATGAGTTCTTTATGACTAATGTGAGTCCATGGATTATACGCACTTTTACATTTCCATCATTGCTAGCCTCTTCGGTACCGTGCATTGCCCTTTCTCACCTCGAGAGTTGGTGCAAACTTCACCGGTGCATCCAAACCCTGTGATATGATACGCTCTATCGCACATAAGCCTCACTATATCTTCCTCAAAACAGCCACCATACCTACCTATCATGGCATTTCCGTAGCTATTCCGAGATATATTGCCATGCAACTTCCATCATCATCATATACATGACTTGAGCATTTATTGTCATATTGCTTTGCATGATCGTAAGATAGCTAGCATGATGTCTTGATGGCTTGTCCATTTTTTGATGTCATTGCTACGCTAGATCATTGCACATCCCGGTACACCGCCGGAAGCATTCACATAGAGTCATAGCTTTCTTCTAGTATCGAGTTGTAATATCGAGTTGTAAGTAAATAAAAGTGTGATGATCATCATTATAGAGCATTGCCCCATAAAAAAAGAAAAAAAGAAGAAAAAAAGGAAAGGCCAAAGAAGCCTAAATAAAAAAGGGGGCCAAAGAAGCCCACCCAAAAAGAAAAAAAAAGAAAAAAAGAAAAAAAGAAAAAAAGGGGCAATGTTACTATCCTTTTTCCACACTTGTGCTTCAAAGTAGCACCATGTTCTTCATATAGAGAGTCTCTTATGTTATCACTTTCATATACTAGTGGGAATTTTTCATTATAGAACTTGGCTTGTATATTCCAACGATGGGCTTCCACAAATGCCCTAGGTCTTCATGAGCAAGCAAGTTGGATGCACACCCACTTAGTTTTCAGTTTGAGCTTTCATACACTTATAGCTCTTAGTGCATCCGTTGCATGGCAATCCCTACTCCTTGCATTGACATCAATTGATGGGCATCTCCATAGCCCGTTGATTAGCCGCATCGATGTAAGACTTTCTCCCTTTTTTGTCTTCTCCATATAAACCTCCATCATTATATTCTATTCCACCTATAGTGCTATATCCATGGCTTGCGCTCATGTATTGTGTGAGGGTTGAAAAAGCTGAAGCGCGTTAAAAAGTATGAACCAATTGCTCAGCTCGTCATCAGGGTTGTGCATGATGGGAGCATTTTGTGTGACGAAAATGAAGCATGGCCAAACTATATGATTTTGTAGGGATAAGCTTGCTTTGGCCTTGTTGTTTTGAAAAGACATGATTGCTTTATTGGTACGCTCGAAGTATTATTGTTTTTTATGTCAAATGATAGACTTGCTTTGAATCACTCGTGTCTTAATATTCATGCCATGATTAAACATATGATCAAGATTATGCTAGGTAGCATTCCACATCAAAAATTATCTTTTTTATCATTTACCTACTCGAGGATGAGCAGGAATTAAGCTTGGGGATGCTGATACGTCTCCGTCGTATCTATAATTTTTGATTGTTCCATGCCAATATTCTTCAACTTTCATATACTTTTGGCAACTTTTTATACTATTTTTGTGACTAACATATTGATCCAATGCCTAGTGCCATTTCTTGTTTGTTGCATGTTTTATGTTTCGCAGAAAACCAATATCAAACAGAGTCCAAACAGGATAAAAACGGACGGAGAATTATATGGGAACATTTGGGATTTTTCGGAGGAAGAATCAACGCGAAACGGTGTCCGAGTTGGCCACGAGATAGGGGGCGCACCCCAGGGAGGCAGGCACGCCCTGGCCTCTCGTGGGCCATCCATAAGGCAGTTGATGCCCTTCTTTGGCCGCAAGAAAGCTAATTTTATGAGAAAAATCAAAAGATTCACCCCAATCGAAGTTACGGATCTCCGAATATTAAAGAAATGGTGAAGGGGTAGAATCGGAGAACGCAGAAACAGAGAGATAGATCGAATCTCGGAGGGGCTCTCGCCCCTCCCACGCCATGGGAGCCAAGGACCAGAGGGGAAACCCTTCTCCCAGCTAGGGAGGAGGTCAAGTAAGAAGAAGAAGAAGGGGGGCTTTCTCCCCCTTGCTTCCGGTGGCGCCGGAGCGCTGCCGGGGGCCATCATCATCACCGCGATCTTCACCAACACCTCCGCCGTCTTCACCAACATCTCCATCACCTTCCCCCTTCTTTATCCAGCGGTCCACTCTCCCGCAACCCGCTGTACCCTCTACTTGAACATGGTGCTTTATGCTTCATATTATTTTCCAATGATGTGTTGCCATCCTACGATGTCTGAGTAGATTTCTATTATCCTATCGGTGATTGATGAATTGCTATGATTGGTTTGAGTTGCGTGTTTTATTATTGGTGTTGTCCTATGGTGCCCTCTGTGTTGCGCAAGCATGAGGGATTACCGCTGTAGGGTGTTGCAATGCATTCATGATTTGCTTATAGTGGGTTGCGTGAGTGACTGAAACACAAACCCGAGTAAGTAGGTTGTTGCGTATGGGATAAAGAGGACTTGATACTTTAATGCTATGGTTGGGTTTTACCTTAATGAATCTTTACTAGTTGCGGATGCTTGCTAGAGTTCCAATCATAAGTGCATATGATCCAAGAAGAGAAAGTATGTTAGCTTATGCCTCTCCCTCAAATAGAATTGCAATAGTGATTACCGGTCTAGTAACATAGTCAATGGCTTAGGGACAATTCCACAACTCCTATCACCACTTTTCCACACTCGCTATATTTACTTTCTTGCATCTTTATCTAAACAGCCCCTAGTTTATATTTATGTGTTCTTTATTATCTTGCAAACCTATCCTATCACACCTACAAAGTACTTCCAGTTTCATACTTGTTCTAGGTAAAGTGAATGTTAAGCGTGCGTAGAGTTGTATCGGTGATCGATAGAACTTGAGGGAATATTTATTCTACCTTTAGCTCCTCGTTGGGTTCAACACTCTTACTTATCAAAAACTGTTGCGATCTCCTACACTTGTGGGTTATCACTATGACAGAGCCTACTCATATTCTACCATAGCACTTACTACTACTGTTCCCATATCAACTCTAAGCAATAACATGCGTTGTTATAAAAATCTTGGAAAGGAGAGTAACATATAGCAATCATGATGTTATGCTCATAATATGTATTCTAACAATCATTAGATGCCAATTGTTCTCATATCAACTCTAACAATAACATGTGTGGTCATAAAAAACTAGGAAATGAGAGGAACATATACTCCCTCCGTCCCAAAATAACTGTCTTAAGCTTAGTACAACTTTGTACTAGAGCTAGTACAAATTTGAGACACTTATTTTGGGATGGAGGGAGTAGCAATGATGTGGTTATAGACATACTATCTATTCTAAATTTGTAACAATGAACAGACAGTCGTATTCATAAGGTAAAGATGAGATGAGATAGAACAATTACAGGACGATATATTCCACCAGTATGGCCAACCAATCTGTGCGTCGACCGCGTAAATGATGCCATCATGCACTATAGCATCAGATAGAAATGTTGCCTCAACAGGATTGATGATGAGCCATAACCATGTATGGCGACAGGATTCTAGATAGACTAATTCCATGTTGAACAAGGCAATGAGCTTGTAATCCATGAAGTCTTCTGATGGTGTGGGCACTTCGCAGGTTACAACTTTAAGCAAACAAAGGTCGAGCCAAAAGCTTGACGCATCTCGTGCGTAGTAGGCAGGAGTGTCCGGCGGTCCGCGAGGCTCGATGGCGGTGCTATCCAACGATGGAAGGGTGATCTCCCGCTGGGTGCAGATATCCACGAGACGACACGGACTACCGGATTGGTGGATGAGGATGATCCAGTTGGCCTTCATGCCTGCCCAGTAGTGGTCGCGCATGAAGGACAGGTGGATGGGTAGTGGTAGCATGTCGATGGGCACCACGGCAACCTTCGTAGGATCGTCAAGTCGGTGTCTGGGCCACCTGCGAGGATCGGGCATCAGCAAGCAGGGTGTCTTGAAAAGAGTCGGCCGGTTGCAGAGGAGTATACGGTACAAAGACACCGAGCATGCGGCCATACGGACGATGCTGAGTAGGTCCATATGATTACAGATCTGCTCCAAGAGAACATCGGGGAGGGAATTCCAATCGCGGCTCTGCATGACAGTCGGTTCTGCCATTGGGGGTTTCGGTGCCTGCAAGCCAGCATGGAAGTGGATTCGGGCAGGCGAGCGAAGAAGCTTCTCCTCGTGTGGCCGAGCAGTGAGCGGGGGGATATGGTACGCGCGAGCTACCAAGGAAGATGGCACGGACAGGCGAGCAGTGAGCGGGGGTAAATGGTGTGCGACCGACGATGGAGAAGAGAGGAGGAAGAAGAAGAGAGGACGGGGAAGAAAGTGTATTAAATCTCAGTTCTACTAGTACTACTACCAGGATATACCGTCCTTCGGAGTGCAAATAGTTGCACCGATGACATGTGGGTCTACCACAGGAGGGCCCATATGTCAGTTAATGGAGGACAGAGGTGCGTAGGCGTATTTGAGGAAGCGTGCTCTACTGGCAAACATGATGGCAGTACTGGGTAAGGTTGATTTAGTAAAACCAACACGCTGGTTCAGCTTATTAATTACGTGTCCCATCTGCTGCAGCGTGTATTGTCACTTCACTTCGAAGAGTAGTTGAATATAGTTCTCTCTGACCGAGATGGGGAATAATGGATTGCTAAGACTTCCTTTCTACAGTATCCCTATGACTCTACGCTCACTTCACTCATTTTACTCCATATTTGTGAACAAAGGGAGGCTTTTACTCCGTATTTGGGAACAGAGGGAGCATCACCACATGGAGGGAACAAAGGAAGCTTGAAATATTAACATGTCAATGGGAGGGAGTAAGCCCCATGCATGCATGCATGCATTCTGCATGCAACACTCGTAGGTACACATGGACACACGCAACACTCACGCACCCATGCGGCACACAGCACACGACGTAACACACACGCTCACACTCAAGTGCTCAACCTACTCCCTACGTCCGTGAAAGACTGTACATTTAGAGATTTACACATTGACCAGGGCATAATTAACGCCCAAAAGTAGCAGACTTATGTGTGCATGCGACCATTGAGAGAAGAAGATTAAATGAAGGTCGTTGCACGTTGTAATTAAGGATAGACATGTAGCCTATACCTAGAGCACAAGTTGGTGCATTAGTCAATCAATATTGATTTAGATTAAAGGCTAAATGCATTGGAAGTGTAGATGTACATCATGTACTACACTCTTTGTTTTTTAGCTGATGACACTCTTTGTTGGAAGACCGAGGGAGTACACGTGCATGCACTCACATACACAGCCAGGGTGGTTCGCGCGCAAGGGTTGGACTCCTGTCGCGCCTGCGTAAAGTTTTGTTTAACTGATTTCTTTGCTCTGCCAACTGACAGGTGGGACCCAGAAACCAGGTGACAATTTAACGAGTCAACAAAGTACCACATCGACTATATGGCCGGTCAGTAGGGTGCAATACGGTGCTCTACGATGAGCTAGTGATCGTATAATCACTTCATAACTATATATAGTGACCGTAAAGAGCGTATTGTTACATATGTTGACCGCCAGTATATTTTTCTCGTTTCAAATTAAGCCATATTAATCAGAAAGGACGCAGTATGGACTACTAGTACTAGTACTGCTTTGATGTGTCCCGTCAACTCACCGAACGAGGAGAAGCTTGCTTACTATGCCTCTCCCTCGCGCACACGCGCGGTGGTTCGTAGGACGAGGAGAGGGTTTTGAGTCTTTTGACTACACCGCCCTCTCCCTCTCCCTCGCCCTCGCCCTCGCGGTGGACGTGCATCCGTTCAATTGGTGTCAGATTGCCAGAAGCATATTGTATTGTAGTATCATCATTGTTGGACATTCCAAAGAGGCGAAGAGCCAAGTGCAAGGTTCACACAAGTATGAACTGTTGAACCTCCCGAAGAGGCAAAGAGCCAAGCGCAAGGTTTTATAGGAGTTGTCAGCCTAGTAGGAGTGTACTACCACTATAGCGAATGATGCTACTGTATGATGCCGCCACGTCACGTAAATCCAAAGTTGTGCCACCTTTTTTTCTCAAAGAGCGTGTTGGAGCCCGTGCAACAACCACACAAGTTGCACGTACACGTAACACATTTTCTAGTAATAAATTCTAAAGGACAAATGCCAGTATGCCACATAAGTTCATATCCAATTCATGTGATAAATTTGGGCATGACTAGTCTACATATATTCACAGCACTACTGTTCACAATTACCATGCTCCACTTACACGTTATAGATGGGCTACATGTCCTCCTCCAGGTTCCAGTCCCAGGTGTTCTTCATGGATGGCACGATCCATAGTGGTGGCAACGGGAATCCTTGTCATAGGTTTCTAGTCCGGTTCCACACGATGGAGACTCATCCAAGCTGAAGCGGCATAAATCAGGGATAGCGTGTCCCAGCATGTCGTTCATCCGGTGGTGCACACTGAAGACACAACGATGCTTCATGAACGGAAGGCCTTCCATGTCATGCACGGAAGGTGGCATCCGCTTCACAATGGGGTAGCTGTCCCCGATGAAAAGCGAGTACTCTCCAAGAGTGTTCCTCGGCACCCACGTAGCATCACGGGGGTCGAACTCGGCGCCATTCATCTGGTACACGCGGCATCTCAGATTTGGACACATGGTGACGTACATAGTCAAGGTCCATGCATAATAATGCTGTGCTCAAATACGGCGGTCAGTAATACTATGCATCAAATAGTACTACTCCGGTATAGAGGAAGTAAAATAACCGGCTTATTATATATAGCCACGCTTGGCTACATGGATGAGATAGTAAGACATGGAAAAACAAAAATGGTGGCAGCTAGTGGGTTCAAGTCTTCAAGGGCCTAGCTAGCTATACACGTCCTCCAAGGTAAAAAGTATTCCTACTAGTACTACTAGTATACTAGTAGTACAACAATGAAAGAGAAGGCAAGAGGGTTAAAAAATGGAATACCTGGGTAGATGGTGACGGTCCGATCGTGGTAGATTGTGTGATCATGTTGCACATCAGTGGTACCATGTTGCTAAGATAGTTGATCCCAATATGCCAAAGTCAGCCACAAGGTTCCAGGTTAGACCTAATCGCAGATGTAAATGCACATCCAGGATCGGCGATCTTATTTTGATCGGGGGATGACTAGTCCCTGGAAAATAATGGAGTACCGTTGGGGATGCAAATGATGGTTTGTGCATTCCGTTTGCAATCTCCCGTACTGTAGGATGGCAACCAGATGAAACAAGTCACCTGGCTTGTCACCGCGAAGATGCGGCCTAGATGGCGCATGGCGTCTTCGAACGTGTAGGGGTACAAATCTGGCGCCGCCAACATGCGCCAGCCTCTGCCGTTACTGCCTCTTGCATTGATGGTAATCCTTATGTCGAACACCGCGATGAGATAGTAATCGTCATAGCCGCGTCGCTTTGTCGGCGGGTCTGCAATTGCTATCTTCTTCAATCTCATGTAGGCATCATCATACATATTCAAGCCCAACCTGTCCGGAAGGCCGATCCCAATGGTGGAGAAGGGGTCTACCGGAACAGCCGCACTGCTATGGATGTTGTGCAAAATGATGGTGGTATCCGGCCGGAGGTATGCAAGACAATCTTCGTTAGCACCGACCCAGACGTATATATAAGATGGTGAGCAGCGGAGAAATTACGGAATGGAAATGGAATAACTAAGTACTATATGATCAAACTCCATTACTAACCTGCTCATCGGGAAAAATCCGACTACCTCTGAACGTCGGCAACTCTAGCGGAGTCAACGTGCAACCATGGCCAGGGAGCGGTGGACTGTTCGAAGGATTGTCCCATAGAAGAACCTTCTCCTCGAGGACGCATGGAAGACCACCAAGCATGGCCTTTTCCCAAGGCTGTTTAAGCACTGTCTTGAAAAAGTTGGTGCAGGAAGCACCGAGTCTTGCGGCGGTGAGGACGTCGGAGCGGCAAGCGATTTATCCCAGAGGATCGTTGTCCAAGGTCTCCCAGCCCAGACGAGGAGGAGAACCGCCTGGCGAATCCATGGGAGTAGCGACGAACTGCCTTCTCTTCGGGGGGAGGGGCACTGGCGAGGAGGAGATAAGAGCGTAATAACCGCAGGGCCTCGTCCCTTCCAACCGTAGATCGTTCCTTAGTGAAGGGGTGAGGCTACTATTTACTACTAGTACTAGCATTATGGAACGTTATGGGATTGCATTATACTATAAATAATAGCACTAGTAAGAAATTTTTGGCACTAGGTAGTAGTTTTTGGCGTGGATTAAGAAATTTTGGGTATCTTTTTGCTATTTTTTGTACACACCAACTAGTGTCAAAAAACGTCTTACATTATGTGACGGAGGAGTATGTACTCGTACTATAGCAGTACTAGTACTACTTTTTCTCAAGTAGTAGTGTGATGTACTATACTTCTAGTCTAGTCTAGTATAGTGCACCAGTTTTGAACTCTTGAATCTCAGGGCCAAGGAGCTACAGTTGGAAGTGGAGGGTACTACTGTTCTCTAGAACCATCGCTATACTATCAATGCAGGGAAAGTACACCTGCGTAGTGGCCTAGTGGGTACTCTCGGTGCTCTATTCAGCCGCTCCTCTCACGTAGCTAGCCTACTCAGTCGCTCCTCTCACGCACACACTAGTAGGTTGTTTATCAGCAACGGTTACTGCGGGGGCAGAACATTTGAGTTATTTGATACAGCGAGACTAGGCTTTTCGCTTCCATTTGTGGAGGTGTAATGGATCTCGTCGAACTTTGTTAGTAGTTCCTTCTTTATGAATGAGATGAAGCAAAACTTTTGCCTTCGTTTCAAAAAAAACACGTCAAGAGGAATTTCTTTTATAGTAGAGCCGATAATGGAGTGAAGTCCATGTGTGCAACGCCACAAGCTACAGAGTAGTAGTAGAGCACTTTACGTACAAAGCCATATTGCACAGTTCCCAATGCCCCGCCAGGCATGTTCGGCTCCTCAGGCTTAATTGGGAGGCGCTAGTTTAAATATGCTACTAGCTGATGAGGAAGCTGCAAGCGAGGTGCGGCTAGGGCGAGCACGCGAGCCACGGGATGCTGGGAAGGAAAACCCGTTCACGTGGCTAGGCTATCCAGTGCACCCAGATTGTGGTGCACCATGTCCGTTTGACTTCAAAAATCAAACTACCCGTGTAAAATATTGGATCACAGCGAAGTTACTATTTAAAAAAAGGCCGTCGTGCGTTCGGCTGGGATCGAACCCACAAAACGAGGTATACACTCGCGCGACCACTAGTAGTACTCGTTGGAGTACAACGCAATCTAGAATCGCCTTTTGTCGCTAGTAGTACGTACATTGTTCCTTACAAGAAACCCCTAATAATGCAAGAAACCACTAAAATGCCAAGAAACTACTACCACTTGCATATGTGGCAGACTGGTAGATAAGACTACCTTATCAACCATTGTACATGCTCTAACCAACCAGCCCTACCAAGAAACGACTACTCTACAAAGTGTCGTTATAGGCACGTTTCAACCCATGGCCCTGTTTGGATACATTTGTTGTCAATCTAACCCTGCCATCCAAACACCACTTTGGTTAGAGTTAGTTCAGGGTTAGAATCTAACTATAACCTCTGACAGGGCCCATGTCGCCCATTAAGTCAACGCCTTCTATTCGACCGGGTGTTATGACTTCTGGGACCTACATGTCAGTCTGCACAAAAATCCCCGAGTGACCTCCTACCTCCAGTCCGTCCACCTAGTCATCCTCAGCCATGGGACGCAGCTACCGCCGCCAGCAGAAGGCGAGGTCAAAACCACCGGCGGTGCGGAGCCCATGTTGCGGCAGCTCGGATGCCAGCTCCGTCCGATGCTCACGGCCGCTAGCTAGCCAAGATAGCTCCGTCTAGCTGCTTGTCTGCAAGGTTTGCTAGCTATATTGGCACGGCAGTGCAGCGGCTTGCTCGCGCGCGCCACGCTAAGGCCAGCCATCTGGCTCGAGCTAAGGCCAGCGCGGCGGCTTGCTCGCTCGTGAGTCACGCTCGGGCCAACCCGCCAACCCGTGCGGAGGCCAGCGTGGCGTCCGCCCCGTTCGACGGAGCGGCGGCCAACTCTCACATCACCGGCGCCACCAACGAACACGCAAAAGTACTGTTTGAAGTAATGTTCAGGAAAAATAATGATTTGAGGGGGAATAACAGGATAGAAGGTCAGATGTGGGTCCCTCGTGTCAACGGTCAAACAAAATGTGTTGGTTTAAGCTGCCTCGTCAGCATGGATGTGTGGGCCAACCCTGTCATAAATGGGTTTAAACAATCCTAATCGGTAGGTGTACTAGGTAGTAATTTTTGGCGTGGATTAAGAAATTTTGGGTATGTTTTTGCTATTTTTGTACAATATATTCTTCCTAGGGCTGGTTGAAAGTGGTAGTATTTTGTTAAATACTCTACATATTGCAAGTAGGAGTGAAAGTTAAGCTTTGGAAGCCAATAAGAAAGGCTAGTTACATAGTGCATATGTGTACATGATTGAAAGTAAATATCAACCATGAGTGACTAATATCTTGATGGAAAACTTGAAACTATGGAATACTAGGGAAAAATGCATGGTTGGAAATACTAGCAATGTTCATGTGCGTTGCAATGAAACATAATTAGAATAATACTTATTCACAAACTTGATACAAAACACTCTAATTTTGATATACAAATATCACTAGAGATATATTATGTTTCAATTAGAATATATTCCTTGGGCTGTTTTGGTGAGGTCAGGGAGAGATGTGGTTGGTTTTAAGATACCAATTATGGGTTTTTCTGTAAATTGGTAGACAAGTGGGATCTTGGTGAGAAAAGGAAGCAACTTACCTCACAATCGTTAGATGTAGATCTAATGGTCAGAAACGACGGATGGTAGACACACCATCATCACCAACTTAGGGGCTGTTTGGTTCTAGGCCTAGCGTTGCCACACTTTGCCACACAGTTTTGCCAAGCTTGCCTAAGGTTAGTTCATCAAAATGAAAGCCACAAGTTGGCAAGCCTAAAGGAATCTTGCCACACTTTTTGTGTGTATGCCATGTGGGACCCAAGTATGGCTTGCCAAAGGTGTGGTTGGAACCAAACACTTTCCTAAGTTGGTCAAACTTGCCTAACCTTAGGTGTGGCAATCTTTGGCAAAGTGAGTCACAAACCAAACAACCACTTAGTCTTCTGTAGGAGTACTAGCAAGATCCGTGCATTGCACGGAACATCAAGATCCATTTTTTTATAAAACACTTGTTGTGATTGACCCTTGCGGGAGTAATCCCATGTGTAAAAACTAAGGATATCTCGAGAAATATGAGATAAGGTGAAGAGGAGTGGGTGTGGTGGTGATTGGTGGTCGGACTGAGCGGAGGCATTGGGATTAACGACACCGGTAGCGGCCACCAGGCCAGTTTGTTCCAGAGGCTTCCTTTCTTAATTTCTCAACAATGATGTTTGTTGGAGATAAGGATGAATGAGGGAAGGCCTTGTCTGCAAATGTGGAGAGGGGTGCGGGTATCTTTTAGTTTAATTTCCATCCGTCAGATATAGATCGGACGGTCTATATTGCAAGATGGCACATGTACCATCATCACCATCTCAGTTTTTTATAAGAGAAGAAATATAAGTATGGATATACAAATGTATTACCGATAGTTGCTTCCGTAAACTAGCATCTACATTCTATTCAACGCCTCAGCATGTGGGGCCTTAGCACAACGACTTCTCGACTGTGTAAAACAAAGATTTTCCCGTTGCCGATAAGGAGGGGGTAACGGCGGCGCGCTTTTTGGCTTGCTCTAGTCCTAGTAGTCATACCGGGTGGTCTAAGCACGTGTAGATTTATTCTTTTTCACGTCTCGTGTTCGCCGTACTACGACGACTATTGATGAATAGATGGTAAGTTATTCATGGGGAAACCCTTGTTGGGCGTGTTTGCAAGAGAGGGAGACAGTGTGCATGTGTGATATATTAGAGACTGAGGCAATGATAACAGATTCTTTGTGTCTATGTGTGTGGAGGATAGAGAGATACATGTACATGGGGCTTTGTGTTGTGTAACATGGAGACACATATACATAATTAGAGAGTGAGTGTGTGAGATACACATGCGGACATGGGGAGAGATGAGGATCCGTATAAATGGGTGTTTGTGTGTGTGTGTGTTTGTGCATGCATTTGTGTGTGAGAGGGAGTGTGTGTATGTGGAGTAGAGAGACCACTAATGATGTAAACCTAGTATAAGGGAAGGGGGAATGGTGTGACATGTGTAGTAGCGGGCTAGCATGGGTGCGGGCAAGGGGAGCAGACTATTTGGAAGATACATTGAGTGTGTGTGGGGGAGAGGGGTGTGAGAGCGAGAGAGAGAGAGAGAGAGAGAGAGAGAGCGACAGAGAGAGAGAGAGAGAGAGGGGCGAGAGGGGTCGTTTGTGTACATAAATGGTATATAGATAGGGAGACAATGTTGATGTTGTTCGAAATCGGCCTATGCACGAAGACGCAAGGGAAGCGAGTCATCGTGTGTGTGATAGGGACTTCATGAGAGATCTGGAATAGATGGTGTAGAGAACAATGTGTGAAATCGAGAACGATGATAAATTAGGGAGCTATGGAAAGAGTCACGACATATATGTATACATGGAAGGAGCTGGGGCGGGTCCGCATGTGGGAGAGATAGAAAGAGGAGAGTGGTGCACAAGGAGACAAAAGTGTGCTTGTTTGTAATGGGGGTGGTGTGTGAGGTGAGTGCACGAGAACCACAAAACTAGGGAGATAAACGTTTGGGGGCGACGTTTTGTGTGTATGGGAAATATACACTCGACATAGTGCGTGTGCTTGGGAAAGAGAGATAGCGGGAGACCTAGAGAGTGAGGGAAGAGATGTGTGCATGCCCGAGAGACAAGTGATAGAGACCTATATTGGGGTCCGGACTTTAGAAGAGAGAGCGGTGTTAATGTGCTCGTGTGTTGGTGTTTGGGGGAGAGAATGACTTCTCTATGTGTGTTTGTGGCGGCGACGCGGGGGGTGGCTTCAGATAAAGAGTGAGGTGTCTATATTTGAGGGACTTTAGTGTAATTGAGATATTGTGCACTCATGGTTGATCAATTTGTTTCACAGTTTGGACTATGAGGTAACGATACTTTTGAACATGCATTATATACCTTGATGTACCAGAATTACAAACCTAAGATTGGAATTTTGGAATTCGACTCCATCATTAGCTTTTGTAATTCATTTAAATGGAGGTACATTTTTTAAGCCGGGATTTCAAATTCATATATCAAACCTAGAGATATACACATACAGGCTGAAGGAAATATGCCCTAGAGGCAATAATAAAGTTATTATTTATTTTCCTTATATCATGATAAATGTTTATTATTCATGCTAGAATTGTATTAACCGGAAACATAATACATGTGTGAATACATAGACAAACAGAGTGTCACTAGTATGCCTCTACTTGACTAGCTCGTTAATCAAAGATGGTTATGTTTCCTAACCATAGACAAAAGAGTTGTTATTTGAGTAACGAGGTCACATCATTAGTTGAATGATCTGATTGACATGACCCATTACATTAGCTTAGCACCTGATCGTTTAGTATGTTGCTATTGCTTTCTTCATGACTTATACATGTTCCTATGACTATGAGATTATGCAACTCCCGTTTACCGGAGGAACACTTTGGGTACTACCAAACGTCACAACGTAACTGGGTGATTATAAAGGAGTACTACAGGTGTCTCCAATGGTCGATGTTGGGTTGGCGTATTTCGAGATTAGGATTTGTCACTCCGGTTGTCGGAGAGGTATCTCTGGGCCCTCTCGGTAATACACATCACATAAGCCTTGCAAGCATTACAACTAATATGTTAGTTGTGAGATGATATATTACGGAACGAGTAAAGAGACTTGCCGGTAACGAGATTGAACTAGGTATTGGATACCGACGATCGAATCTCGGGCAAGTAACATACCGATGACAAAGGGAACAACGTATGTTGTTATGCGGTCTGACCGATGAAGATCTTCGTAGAATATGTAGGAGCCAATATGGGCATCCAGGTCCCGCTATTGGTTATTGACCAGAGACGTGTCTCGGTCATGTCTACATTGTTCTCGAACCCGTAGGGTCCGCACGCTTAAGGTTACGATGACAGTTATATTATGAGTTTACATGTTTTGATGTACCGAAGGAGTTCGGAGTCCCGGATGAGATCGGGGACATGACGAGGAGTCTCGAAATGGTCGAGACGTAAAGATTCATATATTGGATGATATGGTTAGGCCAAGGGGTCAAGCCCATGAGGGTTTAGGTCGGTGCAAAAGGAGTTTTGCGGAGGCCAGGGGGCCAAACGCCGGAGACCCTGGCGTCTGGCCCTGGGCCAGACGCCGAGGCCCATGGCGTCTGGGCCAGACGCCAAGGATTGTGGCGTTTGGTCCCGGAGTCCGAGTGGGACTCTTGCCTTTCGGGGAAAACCGACTTTGAGGAGGCTTTTGCTCCAAGTTTCGACCCCGAGGCTCAACATATAAATAGAGGGGCAGGGCTAGCACCAAAGACACAACAAGTTGATCCACGTGATCTATTCCTTAGCCGTGTGCGGCGCCCCCAGCCACCATATTCCTCGATAATACTATAGCGGAGTTTAGGCGAAGCCCTGCTGCTGTAGTTCATCAAGATCGTCACCACGCCGTCGTGCTGACGGAACTCTTCCCCGACACTTTGCTGGATCGGAGTCCGGGGATCGTCATCGAGCTGAACGTGTGCTCGAACTCGGAGGTGCCGTAGTTTCGGTGCTTGATCGGTTGGATCGTGAAGACGTACGACTACATCAACCGCGTTGTGCTAACGCTTCCGCTTACGGTCTACAAGGGTATGTAGACAACACTCTCCCCTCTCGTTGCTATACATCACCATGATCTTGCGTGTGCGTAGGAAATTTTTTGAAATTACTACGAAACCCAACACAGGCATGTTCAAACTTTATACTCATCCACTTTATTCATACACATACACATTTTTGCTTTTGTCATCATATTTAGGATAAACACATTTGGAATTTCATTTGAATTGGACCGTATGGTGGTATTTGCTTGTAGTAGCTCAATGATCCATATTTGAATTGAATGGACAATCTAAGTTTCGAGTTGGAGACAATGATTTTCAAAACTTGCACTATTTTTTTGCGTGCAAAACAAACAAATTGACAGCCATGATATCATAGTCGGCCGTACAAGAGCAGAACCCTTATAATTTTAGGCGCCAAAAGCTTTCAAACTTCCTGCTCACATCGAAATATCACGCGCCCGAAAGTATAGCCCTCCGATATTCCTGTTTTACCCCTGCCACATGAACGGAAAAGGGCTGCTTTGGTAACTCCATTGTTTTCCCCTCTTTGCCCCCAACATTCTTCCCCAGAGCCCCTCCCCTTCCCCTCCCTGACCCCCCAACCACGGCAAGCCGTCGAATCTAGTCCTCCACCGTAGCGGTGGACCTCACACCCCGCCAGATCTACCTTCTGCACCTTGGAACCCCTAACTGCCAACTCACCACTTCACCGGAGCCGCTTCAGCGACTGGCTTGTCCACCACTCCAGATCTCCTTGACCGCCATCATGGTCCACCGCACCGGATCTGCTTGACCAGCACCCTCGTCCACCACAGTGTAGGCCCTTCACTGACTCCCTCGTCCGCCCCTTCGATGGCCCTTCATACAAGCCCTCGTCAACCGCAACAGATCCGCCTCACCGAAAGCACTATACAACGCGCCCGCTGAAGCCTTCGTCCACTGCACCGGACCCGCTCTACGGACGCCATATTCAACTCCACTGGCCCTGCTTTACCGATGCCGCAGCCTCATCATGTTATTTCGATTTGTACTCCTTCGGTTTTTCTCTTTATCATGCAATTGTTCACTTACCACAGATGAGCTTTCTTGTATGTCGGCAGGCGCCGCAACCGTAGCACCGGAGCCGCTTAAGCGACGGCGACAACCCGCCCAAACTCAACCGCAACACGAGCACCATCGACGATCCTTAGCTATCAAGTATGACAACGATACCCATATGCCGCCGAGAATCAGGTACTATTATCCAACGACCGGCCCCTACATTCATTTTCCTAGCATAAGCACCGCACCTTTGAATTTCTTTAGGGCATAATTCAGTTTTTCATGAGACGCGTTATTCTTCTTGCACCTGTAGGGCCATACTTCTGGCAGTGAACATGTTACTTGTGCTAAATTACATACCAGTGCACATATAGTTAATATGCTTTAGTTTTGTCCTAGGTACTGTATTACTGTTCTTCCTAGATATCACTGCCTACTATTTTACTTCTTGAATGCTATATTTATGATAATGGTGTTGTTCTGATGCCACCTATTGGTTCCATCAGACTGCTTAATGTTCTCTATGCTTAATACATATCAGCAAACTAGCATGTGTTCTGCTGCTTTTTGTTCGTTTTACCCTACATTTTCTGATGCTAGCTATTACATCACTGCTCTGAGCCTCTGTTCATTACTTGTTTGTGTGTTCTTGATCTTCCCAAGTTGCATGACTAATTTGATGCTTCTATTAATTATGGAGCTGCCAACCCCATCAAGGAAAATATTTGTTCTTTTGGGGCTGGCACCTCGAACAAGCATAAAAATAGAGGGAAGCAGATATATTGTCGTGTATGCACACACCCTTCTTTCATTAGTTTAGATGAACCATCGATGATCAATTCGGACCAGTGCATGCGATTAAAATTAATTTTAGCTAAATAGAGGGTGCGGAATAAACTACAACAACTAGATTTGCAACCACGGGATGCTGACGATATCTTCAAAGAACATTGCAACAGCAGTAAGGCTTCACAGCAACATATGGTAAGCCAGTGTGTTTTAGTACATGTGAAATGTAATGCGAGTGGGCTGCTTTATCGGCTTGTGCCCTCAACCTGTAATCCTACCGGATTACAAATAGTTCAGTTGTCTGCTTTGCTGTATTGCTTGATTCGAATGCTTGTTTGTTGCTACACTATACCGGCGTTGGCCAATATGTCTGCAGTGCCTGTTGTACTATTGTAAAGAAATGCATGCCTATTTCATTTGAGTCCTTCACTTTTCCTCTCAACTTCATCACAAGACTGTCTTCGTAGTTTATATGAGGCCACACTGTTAAGTGCTTTCTCAGATTATTTCAACTGCTTAGATGCCTTGGCAACTTAAATATAGTGGTGGTACACTCCCTTTCAACTAGGGATGTCAACTGGGTCCCGTTTAATCACGATTAAAGTCCACTAGTGGTATGATAGTTCAAAAGAGTTTTT